>NC_092815.1:167405531-167600531 GCF_023375885.2 Dermacentor andersoni | reverse complement strand
TTCTTGTTTCTTTCTTTCTTTGAGCGTTGGTTGGTCTTCTTCAGAAGCAGAACGCCGGGATGAGATTAGGACTTTAACGCGCAAAAAGTGTGTGGCGCGGCATTTTACCCGGAAGATTGGGGAACCCAGTTTGGCAAGATTATCAGGTTTGCCGGGCGTCTTCTCTTGTTATTTTTCTTCTGTTCTTGCTTACGTTTATGTTTTTTTTTCTTAGGAGTAGTAAAAAAAAAAAAACAGAGAGACCGCCTAACTTGATCAGACTGAAGAAGGTAAATTAGATTTCAGACTTCGCCACAAGGCATGCGTTCCCATTCGAAGCAATTAATTCGGTATTTTCCCAGCAGAACCTTGACTACTCTTATGCAGACCATTCTGGCGCATTTCAGCGGTCGTCGACCCCCAACGTCTGCTCAACGGTCGATGCCACTTCAACTTCACATTATAGGAAGCGCAGTGCGAAGGTACTTGAACCCCGTAGGCGCTGATTTAGTTCGACATAACGAACAATAACAAGCAGGAATAATAGTTCAAGTGGGTAAATTATCGACTTTTTTCATTTTTGATATTCCAAAAGGGCTATTCACATTTATTGCGAAGGCCTGTCCACAACTTGGTATTGCTGTAGTAAATTAAAGATCAACGAGGCAAGATGAGTCACTACAGCAAGTTATGCAGTTCGCTGTGTATGGCGTTCAATTCACGGTTTTATGAAAATTTTAAAAATCGCTAGATTATTCGTAGAGGCGGGCATTACTAGCCCGATAAATCAACACACTAATTCAACTAACTGACGAAAATTCACCAATTGTCTTCTTAATTGATTACCTTAAGGCACATATTCCACTCTACGAATTGGAGCCGGCGGGCTTTCAAGACGTATCGACTTGCGATGAATATTCAGGAAGACACCCGTTTTGAGAAACTATTTTCCAAAATGGGGGGGGGGGGGGGGGAACGAAATATGTGGGCGTTCTAGTTAATTTGTTGGTTCAATGTATAAAAGTGCGTTTTCTTGAATAAGTGGAACAACAATGCATATTTACCGAAAGTTTGATGGCGCATATCTTAAAACTGGCGACATACTGGAAATTTATTCCAAGTGAATACGCCTTGCAAACTCCACAGCTACATTTTTAAGCTGCAATATTATTCATTCAAAAGATAATTAGTGGATTTTCGTTAAGTTGTATAATATGTCTTTCGATTTCTCATGCAAGTATTGTCCACCTCTCTTAATCATCCAGCTCAAGGAAGAGCATTATTCTGCCTGCAAGAGGCTGTATTTTTTTTTTCATTTCAAAAAAACCTAAAAAATGATCATCCTGTATAATGCAAGCGGAGCCCTTATCTCCAAGAAAAAAAAATTATTAAAGAAAATCTTAGCGGTCCAGCGAACATGGGAATCTGCAATAGTGGCTAGAGAAGATTCCTTCGACGAGATGCTTTGGATTCAGCGCAAAGTACTGTCTGGCGCACGTTGCTTCAGTGAGGGCAACCACGGCGCGGAGGAAAGCAAAAGATTTGGCAGAGGCAGTTAAGTCTGCTTACGTGTGGGAATGCGAAAGCGTTATGGTCGCTCTGGTGAAATGTGTTTTTCAGCGCGCTCCTTGTCCGCGCAAGCTCGTGTCTGCGTTTCAAAAACTGCGCCTCGGTAAGGTTAAACGAAAGCAAGCCAAGCGTCTCAATGCACTCGCTTGCCCGCGAGGTGTTCCTGTCAGGAAAGACCGCTCAGCGGCATTCAAGTGGACACAATGCTTTTTTTTATTTTTATACGCTCATTATATATGGTCACCATCGCGTAAAGTTGGCCTTTGTGAGAAACTGCTTTCCTGTTATACCGGCCCATATCGTGAGCTGCGCCAAGTGACCGATGTCACCTATGAAATTGTTCTAGCCACGCCCACTACGTCCTCCGGTGTGACAACCAGTGACATTGTCCACGTCACCCTACTCAAGCCCTACAACTCTCCACGTGCCTTGGATATGTAAAAGCACCGTGACGGCGATTTTGCCGCCGGGGGGTAGTATTACGATATTATCGGTAGATACCCGAGAGACGAGCCGCGGCGAGAACGACTACGAAGTGGGTCTATGCCCTTGGCGCGAGTGAATGCCGGCATTGCGCTCTAGCTCCAGTCCAATGTAAAAAGCCTGTAAATAGCCTCTTTCGTCTGTGTCTTTCTACGCGTAACAATATATTCATGACGTGGCGCCACCTCCTATTCATTGGCTGCGCTGTCACGTGCCCAACGATGCCCGCACTAGGCCACACGTTTAGTCAGCCAGATGGCTGCGACGTGACGCGCGCAATGGCGCGCACACTAGGCACACATTTAGGTAGCAAGAACTGTGGCGCTCCCGTTGCGTGGGGAAGGCGGGCTCGTCTTGCACCCCGGAGGCCCGGGTTCGAGTCCCACCCAGAGCAAGATTTCCCTAATTTACTTTTCAAATGCACTAATTTACTTTGTTCGATTCGAGTATTTTCTGATGTGGCTTTACTCTTTGCCTTCGGCCATGTTCGGCACCATCATACGGTCACCCCGCTGACTACAGCGCCTTAGTTTCGCGTAATGAGGCAGATAATGCTGCCGCTATAAAAAAAATCCTCGAGTCTGTAGAATATTCGTGCACCTAATGCATTTCGGCATTCGTATTTGTTCTCGGAAAGTCCAGGCTGCCAAAACGAAATTTCAAAGGCGGGACGAGCCACTCCTGTCTATAGCCTCACTGTCTACGTCCTCATTCGCACATACTATCCGCCGCTGACGAAAGGTGAATAAAAAATACTCTTTGAATAATGGTGTCGGTGTGGGATTAGATGAAAGCATCGTTCATAAAGCTTTTGTCGTCAGGATCGCACTTTTCCTCTGTGTTCTCGTTCCCGTGAGCTCATTATAAAGTCTTACAGATGTGTTTTCGTGCGGTTATCGGATTTTCCCGACTATTGACGGCGGTCTATGTAAGTTTTAATGTTGACCATCTGTCGGCGCGGACTATACATGATTTTATTCCTAGGATCGTAAGCGCGCTTGCAAATAACGAGGCCAGTCGGCGCCTGCGAATTTTTCTCGCGCTAAATAATACGTAGCAAAACGAGCTCCGCAGTGGCCATCGTCGTGCACGAGCAACAGTTCAAGTTTATTCCGGCAGCTCGTGGTATCTTCAGTGTATATGAAGGTACGCTGTAAAAATATGAAACACCCTGACAATCCGCAAGCGAATACTCCACGTTCACGGTGTTATTTAGGCTCGGCATTGTCGACTGAGCGCAAGCACTAAAGATTCTGAAGACGATGAATACATCGAGAGTAGCGTTCGCCGAATCAATGATACTTGATTTCTATTGTTCTGTTTACCGGTTGCAGAGAAGCTGAAGCACGTAATTTGAGCTGAAGTTCCTGCCGGCAGTTTTTACAGCAGGTATGGACTATCTAATAACGATACTTAATTTTAAGCTTTTATTGACCCCGAGGACTATACCCCGGGTGCGGTACATAGTCGGGAAAATACGGTACCTTTCTGTAGTAGTTAGTAAATACTGTAGTAGTTAGCAAACGTAGTAGTTAGTACACCGTAGTAGCTTAGTAAATACGGCGTTGTGCTACTGAGCACGAGGTTGTGGCTTCGATAGCGGTGGCATCTGCCCCATTTCGATAGTGGTCGTGGAATGCGAAAAACCGCTAATGTACCGTGCATTGAATGCGCATAAAATGTTCCCAGGTGGTCGAAATTATTGCGCATTCCCCGCTACGATGCGTCCTTTAATGAAATTTTGTTTATAACGCATAGAACCTGAGAAATTATATTTTTATAGTTTTTTTTACTTACTTTGCGCATACGTATACGGAAATTAATACATAATAAAAAACTGGGAAGCGCGGTAACTATCACGTGATGGCAATCGCAAGCCTTACTGAAACAGAACTTCTCTCTTCTAACGCAGAGTCTCCAGAGGGCTCGCAGACGAAACTTTCGAATCTGTGGCTCTCGAAAAAAAAATATTCTCCAACTTCCAGCACCTCTAAAGCAGCTTCAGAAAAAGTTGGTGTGCCCCATTTGTGTCCTTTAAAGCCTTTGGCCAATGAACCGACTAGCTCGAAGAAAGAGTTTTGCTTGAAATGCTTGCAGAATGATTGCTGAAGATTAGTCAGTCTCTGAGCGATCACTCTGCACTGCTGAATTTAATGAAACGACTGTGCAGCCCCTGAATTTCGTTAACTCATCCGCCGAGTTGCGGTTCTGGTTTACAAGTGCTCACCGATCTGCCGAATTTACGTAAGCTACCTTCAGCTCCAATAGGCTGCGCAAAATCTTTGCATATCCCTGTTCACTCAACTGTCTCGTTTTCTAAAAAAAGGAGTAATGTCTTGTCTGATCGCCTTTCCTACGTCATCGAAAAGCGCCTATGAATTTATTCGTTTCTCGTCAAATAGCCCCGCATTCATACACGCCTTCCGCGTTACCGTAGGCTAATGTGCTCATATGCATGTTTATTCTTCATAGATCTGCGTTTGAACGTATTTGACGCCAGATGTAGCAAAACTAGGGAGCTGTGTAAAGAAAACAAGCGTTTGTTGCAATTTCCGGGTGCATATATCTCAGTTAGGCAACTTCTTAAGTGCACAACGGCAGCCTGCACTTTCCAGGCTGCCGCACGTGTTTATTATGCAGGAACGGGTTCATTGATGCGATACCTTTCCTTTTTTTATGTGTGAAAGCGTCATTAAAATTTCTCCTTAGTTTTCCGGCCTACCACTCATCGGGCAAACAGGGTTATTATTAAAAGCACATTTTATAATAGTATTCGGCCTGTTTTTTCTTTCTTCTTTTGTAACGAAGTAAAAATGCACTTATTCTCATGTTGCAACGGCATCGCAGCTTTAAACTCTGTATTGACCACCACGCCGGATCTGCTTCTTCCGAGAAAGTTCCTTGGCCGGTTATTGGTTAAGTGCTTATAAGAACGTTGAGCGGAAAATATTAGGGAGGAATGCTTGCGCAGACGCACATAATAAACAAATTAGCAGAGAAATGATCGGAGGAGAAGGAGAAGTAGCAACAGTAACTTCGGAAACAAAAAACACTTCCGCAAAGAAAGCAAGCAAATAAAGAATTGATGGGCTACTCAGGGGAAAGCATTAAGGGGTTGCATAATCCAGTGGGTACTGTTACTAGTGTGATGCCCAGACAAGACAAGATAGAGAGATGAAGAGGAAAGGCAGGAAGGTTAACCAGATATCAGTCTCCGCTTTGCTACCCTACATTGAGGATGGGAGATTGGGGTCAGAAAGAGGACAGTGAGGAAAGCGTTAAAAAAAAGAAAACGCGCACGCACACACACACCCAAAAGGCGTTCCAGTTAATGACGTCCACAAAGGCCGATAGTGTGATGCCCAGTACAATAACAATCATTGGGGGCGAGCTCTACCACTGGAAAAGCTGGCGCCACCGTCGCAGTGACGTGGTATGAGGGATCACGTGGACACAACGGCCGCGTCGGCTGCTTCGAAAGCGCCGCAGCGAGCTGAAAACGTAAGTGTAAAGTGCGACCAGCGCTGCGTTTCTGATTAATTAGGGAGGTTTTCCCGCTTCGGGTGTGTGCTCGAAGACAATTGAAAGCACTATAACAGGTAGATATAACAGGCATATAACAGGTAGAAGCTTTTGAAGGCGCTCGGTGCCGCAGTGCCGGACGTGCGGAACGCAGCCCGGTGTCAGCCTTCACATGTACCCGCAGGACAAGAACCTGCGTGAAGCTTCACTCGCGAAACTTCCAAGCGGCAAGCCGTGTCATCGGCTACAACTCGGGTGTGCAGTGAGCACTTCCGCGAGGAACATTTCTGCTACGACCTCGGGGCTACAATGTTCGCGGTGAGTTGCAGAACGCGCCCACTAAGACGGTCGCCCGCGCTCGCTGCCCGGCTAATGTCACAAATCTTTGGTCTGCGAACTTGTTGATGCGAGATACTGGCAAGTTCACTGGAGTCGGAAGAGGACGTTAAGGAGTACATTAAAAAAATCATGGCTTGTGCTCATGTTTGTGTTAGCACCAGACAATGAATGCACTAGATTAAGAAAAAGAAGCCGTGGGAAATTGCTGGCAGAGAAGACCCTAAAGCCTCGCGTTCTTCCTCTCGTTAAGTCGTCATCATCATGCCTTTTACCTCACACCCAGTGGCTCAACTTGCCTAATCGCTTGGGTTAATAGGTACGGGCTCGTGATCACCGTGATGCAGTCATGGCCGTGACATCGCCGTCATTGCACTTTTATCATCCGACACTCATGCTATCGTCATCACACCATCGCCGTCATATAGTCGTCATTTATTTGTTATCACGCTACCATAGTGATGCCATCGAGGCCGCTCAAACGCCATCATTCCAGCTTCGTGATCTGACTCTCGTCATACTGTTGTCGTTATGCCTTCTACCCTAACCCAGTTGTCAAGTTAAGTAGTTAAAAGTTAAGTACTTATCTAGAGAGGAAAGGCGAGGAGGGTTGATTAACGTGTGAAGGAATTTTAGGCATTCAAGTTTGCGACGCTGTGCAAGAGGAATGAGACCAAGTAGGGGAAGAGAGTTAGACGGCGAAAATTTCTTGTCATATCTCCTATAAACAAAACGCACCGCCTTTCTTGCAGTGATTCTAGTTTTTTTAACGTCACAGTGTTTGCATTGGTTCCATACAACGCAGCCATATTCCAGGATGAGGCGAATGAGGGTTTAAATGTAAGAAGTTTAGTTTCTTGAGGAGCAAGACGCAGCGTACAGTGTAAGTAACCTAGTCTTTTGAGGACCTTGTTACAGGTGACATCAATGTGTTTTGCCCATGACAAATTGTGTGTTTGTATACGATACCTAAATATTTGAATTCGAAGACCCTATTTAAAGTAATATTGTTAAAGACATAGGCAACGAAGGAAGGGGATGAGCGTCGTGTAAAGGACATGGAGATAATTTTGGAAAAGTTTATATTCATTTGCCATGCTTTGGACCAGTTACAGGAGTCAGAAACACAATTTTTAAGGACAACATGATCAGTAGGAGATATAATTGTATGATATAAAACGCAATCATCTGCAAAAAGGCGTATTTTAATTGAGTTGTGCAGGGGGAGATCAATAAAATAAAGCAGGAATAAAAGAGGACCCAGTACTGAGCCTTGGGGAACCCCTGATGAAACAGGCATCAAGGGTGAGCTAGCAAAGATGAAACATACATATTGCGAACGCTGGCAATGAAAGTCCGATATCTAGCCAACCAAAGATGAATTTTTTAATACAGCAAACGGCTTGTGCATAAGTTTAGGGTGTGAGACAGTGCCAAAGGCCTTCGGAAAGTCTATAAGAACAGCATCAATCTGGTCACCTATGTATAAATAGCTGCTTATGTCATGAACGCATTCTGTCAGTTCTGTTGTAGTCCTAAGGCAACGTCTAAAAACCATGCTGGGAAGTGCATAAATTTTTGTTAGTTTCAAGAAATTCTATAATATGTGTAAAGATAATGTGTTCGAGTAATTTACATCTGTGTGCTGTTAAGGAGATTGGCCTATAGTTAGATAACAATTCAACGTTACCCGACCTAAATAAGGGCAAAATTGAAGCAAGTTTCCACGAGGGAGGAACGCTGGAGGTTGAGGGAGATTTTCTAAATATAATTGTTAGATATCTGCATCACCAAAGAGAGTATAGAACGAGAAGAACAGTGAGGATACCGTCGGGACAACATGACTTCTTGGTGTCTAAGTTTAGGATTAGGTTAAGTACACCCTCAGTAGACAATCCTTCTTCCTCATTCCATCGTCACAGCACCAGCGCCATACAGTCGTCGTCATGCTTCCATGCTCATGGGCGACATTGGCCAGCGAGTGCCATAGCAAAGTGATATGATATTAGAGTATGTGGAAGTCTCAGAGTTAACACTACACGTGGTAAATAAACGGGTCTTAATGAATGTGGTCTTTCACTACATTGCGGCATTGCTATTCACATTATTGTGAGGTGAGCTCTGCCGCATTTTCTTTTTTTCTGTGGTGAACTCACTGATTCCAAGTCAACATGGTTTTCTAAGCGGCCGCTCCGCCATCACAAATTTCGTAAGTTTCACGGCAGAGATGTCCGCGCCCGTACTTCAAAGATTGCAAGTTGACGCCATTTATTGAGACCTCAGCAAAGCTTTTGATGCCGCTAGCCACTTACTGCTACTAATCACGCTAACGCATTTTAGTGTCGACTAATCAGATGCTCATGTTTTATGTTCACGTCAATGAGCGAACGTGTTCTTTTTACATGGCAACTAGCGCCGTCCCTCAAGGATCAGTATTAGCACCACGAATATTTTTTTTTCTTATAATGACATTCTTCCCGTTATTCTGAATTGTTGGTTTCTTGTGTATGCGAATGACATCAACATTTTTAAAGGAAATTCGTACTGTTGATGGCTGTTGTATCTTGCAGTCTGACACGTTTTCTTTTTCTGAATGGTGCTCAGATAATAACCTCACCTTGAATTCTGCAAAAGCCAAAGTCATAAATTTCGCATGCAAAACAGCAAGCATTTGGTTTTCTTATTCTGTAAATTCTCCACTATTGTGTAAGGTCCCTGAGATCAATGATCTCGGTGTATTTTTTTATACAACCTTACACATTTTAGCTCACACTAAGTGCATTGAAATGCATGCTATGTGCTCTCTAGGCTCTGTTCACAGATAATTGATAGAATTCAATTAACCTACACGGTTTCCCAAGTTGACACAATAAAATATCTTCGTTGACTCGAATAAGCGCCGGTTATCCGGAATGATATTACCATACGCACAGGGACATTATAGATTTGATCCTGAAAAGCATATATCATCGCCGCCTGCTAGCACGGACACTGGACCTTGTTATAGCAGTGTTGGATCATTGTAATTGCCCTTGCCTTGCTGCTGACGTAATCGTGTTGACCTGCTGTTTCTTTTCAAACTCCTTCACGGTACCCTCACGTGCGCCGAACGCCTGAGTTGTATCACGCTTTCTATGCCGCGCAAGATAACCAGAGAAAATAGACATTTCCATGGTCTTGCCTGTCATCACCAACGCTCACCCGCCCAGAGAATACTGAGTCTTTATAGCGCTTATTTTCCTGATGTCGATATTTTTTTCGTGGCTAGCTGTCATCGTTCTATTCGGAGCTTACCGTTGTTGTGTAATCGTCTCACACGTTGTTCAACTGCCATCTCGTCCTTTTTGTTTTAAATTCACCTCGCGCTTTGTTGTATGTGCACTGTTCTTTTCTAAATTGTTGTTTTTATTTATTTATTTGTTTTACTAATGCGGACCCCAGCATTCAGGCCTCATGGTTGTTCCTGGTGGTTGTTGCTTGTTCTCTTCCTCCTCCTCCTCCCTCCACCTGGGCACGGTAAATAAATGGTTGATTGATTGCTTGATTGATTATTCATAATATTGCAAGATAACACCAAACAGAAAGTGACCGAAAGAAAAGTAGCAGGGCTCATATAAAATACACACGCCGACACAGTTCGAAATTTTTTTCTACATTACAGTTAAAGTTGCTGGCTCATGTAAATTTACCTCAAGCCACGAGCTATCAACAAAATGATCTCCGACGAAATAAATTTTTGGCGGCAGCAGAGGCTCTGTAAGATATGTTGCCCACCCTAGTCATAAGTATTAGCAAAAAGAGAAAGAGGAGGGAAGGAAGGACAGGCAGGGAGATTGACTAGATTTATAGAAATTTGCTACCCAACCGTAGAAAAGAAAACGGAGGAGTGAAAGAAAGACAGGAAGTTAAGCTGGGAGTTGAGATCATGGACGTGTTCCAAACGAGTCACAGCGTTTTTACGGTTGGACACTGAAGTACTTTGCTTTGAAGAACTAAAAAAGCGCTCGTTTCTTTAATATAGCTTATGTGGTTGATGGTTATGAGCGTAAATAGCGATGGAACGAAGAATGTTAGGCCTAACGTTGAGATAGAGGGAGAGAGCGATGTGGACTGGAGAGCAAACAGGGATAGCCGTCATTCTAACTGATATTGAAAGAAAAAAAAATGGAACTATAGGCAGGCCACGTAAGGCATAGGACAGATAACCGGTGGACCATTAAAGTTACGGAATGAGTGCCAAGAGAAAGGAAGCGCAGTAAAGGAAGGCAAAAAACTAGGTGGGTGATAAAATTAGGAAATTTGCAGACGCAAGTGGCAATCAGTTGGTGCATGCAGGACAGCCGTAATTGGAGATCGCAGGCAGCGGCCTTCGTCCTGCACTGGACGTGAAATAGGCTGATGGTGATGATGATGATGCGGTTGATCAAGTGGCTACAGGTCTCTCCGGCCGCTTATAGACGAAGTGCGCAACTTGAAGGGTGCGCGCAATTAACCCTTTCTGTCTTCCCTTATTTGTCGCTTTTCGCCCTTTTGTTCGTTTCTCTCACCGTAGGGTGCAAATGGAACACGTGTGTGGTTAGCCTCCCTGCCTTTCTTTGCTTCTATCTCTCTCTCTCAAGCGGACCTGAGACAACCAATCCATGGCTGAACAGAAAGCATGAAGAAGCTATTCCCATTTATTTATTAATTTAATAATGTATTCATTCATTTATTGATTTATTTCAGGAGTACTGCCAGCCTCTCACATGAGGCCTTAGGCATGCTGTGTGTTTTGCATGCAGCAATCTGTAATGCAACGCGAACGCTTTACCGACACGCTTTTCATGAACGGAGGCACCTGTCATCCAGCTAGCTATCAATCCTTGTTATATAGAATGGCCAGCGCTCGTCAATATGTTTATTTTCGAAAAAAACCATCACTTACGTTTAGCGCCGACTCATAGCAGACGCCTAATCAGAATTGCCTGCAAAGCAAGTGAGATATTCCACAGCGACGAGTAAGCTGGTTTGCATTAGAAAACAGAAAAGAAATCCGAACCGCTCAAGAAAAAGAAAAATGACCTCCATATGTCTTCCTCACCGAGGCGCCCCTAAGTGAACTTTCGTAAGATGCTATTTTATTTTAGTAGATTTGCTTTTGGGATTTTCTTTCTTTTTTTTGCTCCTTCTAAGTCATAGTGCCGCAAGCTCGGGCAAAAGTGACGCGCAGAAGCAATTTAGGCTGTCCGTTGCAGCGGTTAATCACAGCAAAGACCGTCTAAAATGGTTACATAAGAGATGGCAGCACAAGCGCAGAAAGCCGTTACCCTTTGTCTTTCTTGTGTTGCATGCGTCACTTTTCGTAGAAGTCATTGGTTCCGACTGCACTTCCTCGGCCATTAACACTTCGGAGATGCGGCAAAGAAAACATCGAAACTCGCGGCGTCAACAGAAAAGGCTGGAACAATATCCGCACGGCCGCAACATAGCGCACCGCTTGCTTCTCTTCTTCTGCCGGCAATTAATTTAACCGCGCGACGGCTGCAAATTGTACCCGACCGCCCACTCTCTCATTCGCTTCACTGCCCTCCCAATACGTGGCGCAACCATTCTAAGCTTCTTCTCCGTGTGCTTGAGGAATAGGGTCCAAAAATCGCTACCTCGGCTTCGCTTTTAAATTACTCACTCCATTGTTCTCTTAGTATATATATATATATATATATATATATATATATATATATATATATATATATATATATATATGTATATGAATCGCCCGTCGGGAGCAGAGGGTTGCGGCTGCTGCCTTCCGCCCACCGACACTCACTGACGAACGACGTCCGGCGATCGTGCGGCATGGCCACCGTTGTGAACTGGGGCGACTGGTGCTTCCACCGGATAGCACCATTCATTTCTGGACGCTCATTTTTTTGTTTTTATTTTTCACCGTGCTTCGTTCTCGACACCGAACCATATAGTGTAAGCACGCACGCGCACGCAACAGTATACCACCAGGAAGGGCCACCGAGAGAGGGCCAGTGCACCGGAACATGGATCAAACAAAAAAAGATATATATACTGATAATCAAAAACAAAAGTAAACTAAACTAAAATAAAAATACAGGGTGGGTTCAGAAGGAGAGAAAGGAGGCCGCGAGGTTCGTCCTCCGTTCTTTTTCCGCGCCTTCCGACGCGGCATGGGCTGCGGTGCGGCGTACTTTACAATCGACTTTGCGCGGCCCCAGCAGAAGCTTTCGCTGAATAAGTAATCCGATGCATATTACAGAGCCGCTCGCGCTCACACGCACCCACACACACGGCCAGACACCGCGAGCGTTCGTTCCTGTCCGCCCGCTGCCGGCCAGCTCGCTGCGTTCCTGGCCGCGGCTCGCGCCCGGGCGCGAGCGGCTTTTGCGGCGGCTCTCGGGGGCTGGCCGCTGACGAAAGAATATAAAGGCTCATATTTTAATGCTGCGCTCGCACCGCCGCGCACATCTCGCGAGAGTGCATACACCCACGGCGTTCCTTTCGTCTCTGCGTTCTTTGCTGTGAGACTTGCGCCCAGAGGCGCCTGCCCGCGCTTTGGCAGTCAAGCCCCCCCGCTGCCGAGGCCTTGGTGGGTGCGCGTGGCGGCTCTTCGGGAAGAGAAAGGTAGCGGAGAGAAGGCGAAAAAGAGAAAGAGTGAGAGAAAAAAAAACGGAAGAAAGAAAAGTTTTAAGTGCTCCCGAGCCGACTTTAGCGGATGCCTGCGGATATATCGGCCAAAGGAAAAAAAAAAAAATAAACATAGCGACATTGCAACGCGAACAAAATGTCTGGTGTTCGGGAAATCTTTCTCGCTTCTTCGCGCCTTCTCTGGGGCGGATACGGGAGCGTATGCATGTTTCACGGAACGTTGGTAAATGAAGATAAATCGACCGCAGGCGACCCGCCGCAGCACAAGGCCGCTCCGCCGGCCGCGGGCGCCACAAAATATTAACGGGAGATTGGAAGTGAAGGAGTTCAGTTAAAGAGTTAAGTAAGGGATACGCAGAGGAAAGATGCGAGCAAAACACGGAGCTGACCGCGATATAGAACCGCGGTGCAGAAACAAAAGCAGACGTTGTCGGGCGCGCGTTTTATGCGACGGTAGCCGGAAATAGTTGGTGCACGCTGGCCGGCCCCGTGTGAAAAGAAATGGATCGCCACAAGCACTAGAAGAAAACAAGGCAGGGGAGACCTGCGCCAGCGTGGCCATATTTGCGAAAGGATGACCCTTCTGGAGAAGTGCGCTTCGCGAGCCTCTCTTAGTCTTTGCGCGCGCCCCCTTTCAACTGCTGGATGAAAGGCTTACCTTTCTGCCTCCCTGCCAGGTTTGCAGAAAGGCCAAGCGTTCTATAACAAGCGACACGCACACATACACAGGCGCCCGCACATTGCGATGCTCAGATCCAATGGGCGTTATTCCGACACCCTCCCCCCTCCACCCCACCCGAAAAAAAGTAAGGACAAAAAAAAACTATTGCACCTTTCCATGCAGCCAGCGCCGGGCTCCCCGCGCTCCTTACTCTACTCTTCTTACTTAACCGGTTAGCCTTTACACTACGTGTCTTTATTTTAGCTCGGCACCGCGCACTGCTCTTTCTTATACGACCCAAGTTGCTCGTCTCCTATAAAATGCATTATATATAAAGCTTATCCGTAGAATGAATCTGGAACGCGGAGAACTAAATATTATTTAAAAAAGAAAGCGACTCTTTATATACACGCACAAAACTCTGAACAACACGGGGCTTCAAGAAAATATTATCCAGGGCGCCTTCACGCGAAACAAAGAAAAAAGCAAATGTCTGCCAAGAAAGCAAAAACAAAAAGAAAAAATGGAGACGCTCATGTTGTTCCTGCGTAACGGCCACGAGCCTCGTACAGCTATTGCGGTGTCCGCGTGCTGTGCTAACCTACTCCTATGGTTTCAGCGGGGGAACGCCGCTCAAACTCGGCCCGGCTAAAGTGCCAGCCGGGGCGGTGGCGGAACTCTTCTTCCGCGTAACGCGCGCCCACCAAATCCGTGCACTTGTTCCTGCGCCCCAAAGTCAACCCCCCCCCCCCCCTCCCTCCGGCAGACTATCCCAGCCCCACCCTCCAACCTTTGCAGCTCGCCCTTTATTTGCCCGGCCCGTTCTTCCCGGTTCCGCGTTGCAGTGAACCGTCCAGGCACACATACGTGTGCCGCAGCGCGAATACACCCGCGACCACTAAAAAGGGAACGAGGACAACGCCTGCTGCCGTCCGCGTGCTCAAACCGCTGCGCAGTATCTGCCACCGCGAACACAGGGGGGCCGGTAATTTCGAAAAAGAAACGTCCCAGACCGTACGTTGGGGTCCGGGGTATGCGCTAGTCGGCGTTGCGTGTTCGCCGTGTTGTACACAGCACGTGCGCTTGTACGTCGAGCGTGTCGAGCTCGCAACAGAGACGTCCTGAAACAGTGGGCAAGGAGTGAGGAGGAGGAGGAGCAGGAGGAGGGCAAGAGGAAGATAAGTAACGAGGAAAGCGACACCAGGGCCTCTAGGAACAGCGCGGCGCGAGGTCAGTGCTCGGGGTCCTGCGCTCCTACAGAGAGAAATAAAGGTGGCTGGGGGAGAGAGAGATTGTTGTGGCTCGGTCCTACGAGATGAGAGAGGCGCACATATGCGCTGCCCTGGCGAGCCTCGGCGCAGACACACGGACTCGCACGTGAGCAGAAAAAAAAAAAAAAGGAGATACTACTGTTGCTTACGGCAAGCGCGGGCGTGTTATGAAATATTCAGACGGCCCTTTCTGCCCGATGGGCGTGCGTGTATGTTTCTCGCCGTGCCGTGCCTTCGACCAGACAGGAACGCACTCTGCCGCTGCATGCTCACTGGCTCGATCGCTTGTTTGTTTATGTCCCCACGTGTCTGCCACGTCTTCGTCTTCTGTCTCCTCTCCCCTCCTCACCTGCTACCAACAACTTTTTTTTTGCTGCCGCTGTCTACAGGCACGCCGCACAAGCAACCCACGGCCGCGCTGCAATGGCAGCAAGAGCGCACTCTTGTGTGTGGGAGAGAGCCACTCGTTCCTGCATTGCGAAGCACACCCAAGGGTTCGTGTCCATTCTTCTTCGGCTGCTACTGCTGATGCTGCCGAGGCCCCTCCCGCTCTATCGGCGCGATTCTGCGCCCGGTATTTTTTTATCCCCCCTTGCTCGCTGTCATTTAGGTTGCTCCCACACGCCGAGTGGCCAAGCTCGGCCGAAAAGCAAGCGTGGTGCATGCACTTACGCTTTGGCGGCCAGATGCACAACGTGTGGGAATTTTATCGCTATTCCAAGGAGGCCAACCCGGTGGTCTGTTTGCGACGGCTGACGAAGGTGGTCTATCTTTTCTTCTTTTTTCTTTTCTTTACGTACGAAGCTGCTGCTGGCAGCTGAATGTTCTGCGGTAGCTCTGTTCTTCCTTACCTTCACCTTGCCCTTTACTTCCTCTCTCGCGCAAGAGTTGGGCCTCACTGAGCTCTGTTTCCGCATCGCTTCTGGATATACTATAACACGACTGATTGCCGGGAAACCGGCTCAAAATAAGATTCCGGTCGAGTGCGGTTCAGGTTCCAGGTTTATTTCTTTTATTGCAGAACGTGGACGCGCAAACGAGACGGCAGCAATAAATCTACGACCCTGCGGTAGCGCCCACCTTATCGGAAATTTCGGACTGTGGCAACAAGAGTTAGCAAATTAAACGCGACCCAAAGGCTGTTCAAGTTACATAAAATAAAATGAAAAAAAAAATTGCTTTATGAATTGTTTGCAAACAAGACGGGATTATAAAACGGTTGCAAGAAGGATAGCTTTTACCGTTGCTTCTTCTCAAGGAAAATGAAGATGAATGATACGCTTCACCGGTGCGATGTAAGTAATTTCGTTAAGTGTACTTTCGTGGAATATCATACCTTGTTACAGCTATTAACTTTTATGTACTGTGCTTATAACTACATATAACTATGTATATAACTATATATATAATTATAACTATATATAACTATGTACTGTGTTTATAACTTCTGAAACATTATGCGCTCAACGTTTATCTGAGGAGTTTTTCTTCGAAATGAGCCAAATCCACAAACCGAAACTGGGTCAGATAAAACGGTAATGACAAGAAAAACTAGGCAACTTTCTCATAGAAAAACCGTTGCAACGAAATGGGTCAAATAACGCCAGGCGAACGTGTTCGCAGATCGTATTTCGTATCGAAATTGAGCCAGATCCAGCTGTTGCACGGATCAAAATGAGCCAAATCCATTTGCCCAATAGGAGAGCGCTTTTGGCATGACGTCATTTAGCCATCGCTGCCTCCTTGTCAGTTCCCGCCAAGGAGTTGGTTCCCGCCTGA
The DNA here is from genome assembly GCF_023375885.2 of Dermacentor andersoni. Taxonomy (NCBI): domain Eukaryota; kingdom Metazoa; phylum Arthropoda; class Arachnida; order Ixodida; family Ixodidae; genus Dermacentor; species Dermacentor andersoni. Next base: position 167,584,277 of record NC_092815.1, on the reverse strand, counting down.
CAGCTCAGAGTGTTTCGTTCGTGTTTTCGCGAGTTCTTCGCTTTTCTGATATCGTTGTTCATGGATTCGGATGGCAATGAAGAGATCGGCGAAAGATCTATCCCTAGACGTCGACGGCGAAGTGACAAAAAGCCGCATCACCACCGTAAAAGCAAGAATGCGCCGTTGCCAAAATGTAAACACGCGAAAAAGACTCTCAGGTGTGCGCTTGTGACAGAAGCATCCACTAAACGTTTCAAGGAGAAGTTTTACGAACTGTGTAGCGTGGAACAAAAGGCGTTCGTTTTGATGTACTGCACGCCAACAGCCGTAAAACGTAGGAGAGGAAAAGAAGCGGAACCTCGTCGGAGCCTTGCTGTTGTTTACAAGGTACGGATAGAAAATGGCCAAGAGATTCGTGTTTGTCGCGATATGTTTTGCGCAGTGCTTGATATTAGTCACAGCACAGTTACTCGCTATATAAAGCACAAGCATGAAAAAGGTGAAGTGAAAGCCGACAGTCGTGGAGGTGACCAGAAGATCAAGCGCTACGGTCGAAAGCGATCAGCTGTTGTGGGTTTCATTAAGCGACTTCGGGCAAGAGAGTCGCACTACAACCGGAAGAAGACAAAAAGGTTATACCTTCCAAGTGAGCTGAAGAGCATCCGAAACCTGTGGCAGATTTATAACCAACAAGCACCCGAAGATGTGAGGGTGAAGTATGGCTTCTTTCACCACATTTTTCGAGCGACGTTCAATCTTTCGTTCAGAACACCGAGGACAGACGTTTGCTCTGTGTGCCTGAAAAATGCGTATGATATGAAAACTTGTGGAGATGTTTCACAGAAGCAGCGTGTCATAACAGAGCAACGTGTACAGAGAGAGAGAGAATCAACTTTTGAACTGAGCGCTTAGTGGCGGTTGGTGCGCGCTGGCACCAGATGGGGTGGAACCTTATTCGCAGGTCCCATATGCGTCCAGCAGTTCCTGGCCCCTAGCCGCCAGCGCGAACTGGGTCGGTAGGTCGGGGCTGGACAACAAGGTCTCCCATCGCTCGGGGGGGTTGGGGCTGGGGAGGGTGGGGGGTAGGGATGGTGGGGGGTTCTTGAGCTTAGTGCACTCTGCAATGATGTGTGCTAGAGTGCCTTTTGACCGTCTGCAAAAAGGGCATAAAGTGTCATGCTCTGTTGGGAACATCTTGTGCAAGAGCACGGGATGCGCTAGCGACCCCGCTTGCGTGCGCCGCAGGATCGTTTGCTGCTGTCGGCTGAGTTGCGGATGCGGACGGGGAAGCCTACATCTGCCGCTTCTGTACATTTGCGTGATTTTATTTGTAGCTTGTCACGGGGTGCGGTAGCTCTGGCTCGTCCTCGGCCCGGATTGACAGTTCTCGGGCATAGTGGTCGGCGAGTGCGTTGCCTTTCACTTGCGAGTGAGCCGGGACCCACACGAGCTCAACGGCCCGTCCCGGTGATTTGCATTTGGTGAGGATCGCTAGTGCCGCGGGAGAGATGTTCCCCTTGCGGTAGCTTGCGTAGGCGGTCTGGGAGTCTGTGACCACGGTCCTCACTCCCGGTTCTGCGAGTGCAAGGGCCACGGCCACTTCTTCTGCTTCGGCTATATTCGTCGTCCGTATCGACGCGCCTGTGACCAGTTTATCGATGGTGGTGACGACCGCCGTTGCTCTGGTTCCGTGCTTGGGAAGCGAGGCGTCCGCGTAGAGAACCTCTGGGTCCTTTTCCAGCTGTCGAGCCATTGCCTTGGCCCGCGCAGAGCGTCTCTCGTCGTTCCTCCCCGGCTGCATGTTCCGGGGGAGAGGCTTGGTCTTAATAATGTCTCTCCACGTTGTGGGAAGTGGCTCCGTTGTCGGTTGCTGTTCAATTTGCCATCCTATCTTGCGTAGGACGGCCCGACCGTGCTCTGTCCGGCTCAGCCTTACTCTCTGGTGGGATAGGTGTGCTTCCACCAGCTCTTCCACCGTGTTGTGGGCACCCATTTCCAGCAGCTTCTGCGTTGACGAGTAGACTGGGATGCCCATCGCGAGTTTCACTGCTTTCCTTATCGTCGTGTTCAGCGTCTCGCGGTTCACCTTCGCAAGCAGGAGGTACGGGGCGGAGTACGTTAACGTGACACGACGAATGCCTGCACCAGGCGCAGTGCGTCTTCTTCTTTGATTCCTCTGTTCCGGTTGGTGACTCTCCGGATCATGCTCAGGACTTGCTCCGATGTGGTCTTGATTTTGTTGACGGCTGCGTGCGCCTTGCCGTCGCTGCGCAACAGAAGGCCCAGTATCCGGATCTGCTGCGTTGGTTTGATCACTGTGCCGTCGATGGTGATGATTATGTTTGGCGGCGGCTCTTTCTTCGGTCTTCCGGGCTGTACCATGAGCAGCTCCGATTTCTGTGGAGCGCAGCTCAGGCCGCAGGTCGTGGCATACTCGTGGACGGTCGTTGCCGCTCTCTGCAGGGCTTCCTCCGCCCAGGCGTCGGACCCCGCGCGGTTCGTCCACACCGTTATATCGTCGGCATAGAACGCGTGGTCCACGCCCTCGATCTGATTGAGTAGTTCGGGCAGGGGCAGGAGTGCTAGGTTGAAAAGCAGAGGCGACAGGACAGACCCCTGTGGGGTACCTCTGTCTCCGAGCTCCACAGGCTCTGACCGTTCATTTCCTATCCGGATAGTTGCGGTTCTATTGGTCAGGAAATCTTTAATATAGCCGTAGGTCTTGCGGCCACAACCCGTCTTGCGCAGGTTCTCGAGCATGTTGCCGGGTTTAGGTATGAACCTTACCTCGGCCTCTTTCCATTCTACGGGCAGCCTCGAGCTTTCCCAGGTTCTGTTGATGTGACCCAGGAGCCCGTGTGCCGCCGCATCACTCATGTTATTGAGCAGCTTGTATGTAATGGCGTCCGTTCCGGGTGCGCTCCTCTTATTACTCTCGTCTATGGCTGTTAATAATTCCGTGATGGTGAATGGTTCATCCAATGCCGGATTTTCCGGTCCCCCGTACTCGTCCGGTATCGGAAACCGCCCTCTCTCCGTCTTGAGATAGATCGCCTTGAGGTCTTCAATGAGCCTTTGGCCGTTGCCATCGTAAGCGTTCAGAACTTTGGTGAGGTTGCGGTTGGTTGCGGTCTTGCTGCTCAACGGGTCGATCAGGTGTCTGAGCAGGCACCAGGTCTTGCGCGCCGACAGCTTTCCCTGCAGCCCGTCGCACGTACTCATCCAGTTCTCTCGGCACAGCTTGGTTGCGTATTCAGCGATCTGTTTGTTGAGGAGCGCGATGCGTTTGACGAGCTTCTTGTTTCGTCGTTGACGCTTCCATCTTCGCTTGAGCGAGTGCCGCGCCTCCCACATGTGTGCTAGTTTGGCGTCGACGAAGGGCGTCTGCATCGTTGTTACAACTTCTTGAGTAAATCTGTCGAGCACGATCTTTTGTTCTCGCGCCCATTCTGCGTAAGTTTGATGTCTGTCCTCATTCTCGTTTTCTCCGGAGGTCTCGTTTTCTTCGTCCGTGTGCTTGCGCATTCGGTCCCAGTCGGTGATCCGGGCTTTGCCGAGGGCTGCCCGATACCTTGGTCCCTTGATCGTTACACTTATGATGCTGTGGTCGGAGCCCAGGTCTACGTCTGCGTTCCGCCAGGCCACCTCTAGGGAGCCCGCCATCCACGACAGGTCCGGGGTGGTGTCCCTGTTGACGCTGTTTCCCTTTCGGGTGACGACGCCCGGTTCATTAAGGAGCGCCATTCCTTGGTCCTCCATTGCCTGTGCTAGAGCCTTGCCTCGTTTAGATTGGTATTTGTAACCCCATGTAGTGTGAGGGGCGTTGAAGTCGCCTAGGACCAGGAGCGGCCTGTTCCCCGCCAACCTCTTCGCCTGGCTTACTGTTGTTTCGAAGTCGTACTGCCTTTGTGACGGTCTGCAGTATGCGCTCATTACAAACAGGTTTCCGGCACTGCCAATAGTCCTTGTGTGAACCTCGACCAGCGTGTGTTCGCAGCCCTTTTGCGCCGTGAGGTGCTGGGTGGCTGCTATGTTGGTGCGCACCAGTAACGCCGTCCCGCCTTCCGTCGGATCCGTGTAGGTCACGTAACCCGGGAGTCTGGGTCTGCCGTGTGTCTCTTGTAACGCGATCAGATCCGGTTTCTGGTCGAGCCCATCTATGTGAAGTTGTAACTCGGCTTCCTTGGTGCGGATGCCCCTGCAATTCCATTGGTAAATGATCGTTGTTTCCCCCCCGCGGATTTGCTTTCTACTGTTCGGCGTCTGCGCCATTTTCCTTTAACGTTTTGATGCGACCGCGCCTGTACGCGATCGATTCTTTGACTTTATTGGCGCGTATAAGGCTTTTTATTCCCTGCTGCGTGAGAAGAGGGAAGACTTGAAAACATTCTCATTTGATTGCCAACAAAATCAAGTGCTCCCCAAAGTTCCGGACCAGGAAGCCTACTACAGCCGCCAGCTCTATCAGTACCACCTCTGCGTGGTGGAAAACCAGGCAGATGGATCAATGCCCAAAGAGGCCATCCATTCCTACACATGGAGCGAAGATGAAAGCTCCAAAGGAAGCAACCAAGTAGCCAGTGCGGTACATAATACACTTCGAAGCGCTAACTTCGAAGGAATTAGAGAGGTGCGGTTAGTAGCCGATGGCTGTGCTGGACAAAACAAGAACAGTACTGTGCTTTGCATGCTTCTTTGGTGGCTCCAGAATGAGGCTCCAGCAGGTGTCTCAGTAGTTTCCCTTGTGTTTCCTGTCACAGGACACAGTTTTTTACCCCCAGACAGGGTATTTGGCAGAATTGAAAAAGATGTTAGACGACACGAAGAAATCCTGAATCCACAAAGCTACCAAAGGATTTTTTCAAATCACGGCACTGTGTTAGAGCTTGGAAAACATTGGCATGCGTACGACTGGAAGGCCTACTGCACGGCGGTGATGAAGTCGACATCCAGCTTGCCGTTCAAGATAACCGAAACGAAGGTCTTCTACATTCAAAGAAATGCAGCTGGTAGGAGTCCTCAAATTAGAGCAGAGCCTCACTATAAAGTTTCTGTGTCAAATTTCGTGTCAGTGCTAAAAAGGGGAAGGTCCCTTGCACAAGCACCCATAAGATGTGCACTGTACGCACACCACGGCAACGAAATGAAAGTCAGAGATGTGACCAGCCTTCTTGTGAAGCATTTCGGAAATTCCTGGCAAGACAATGAAGAGCTTGCGTACTTCGTTAGTGTCTTCAGGCGCGCCCAAGGTAATGATCCTGCGGAAGAATTAGAAGAGAGCTGCTTATGCTGCCAAGAAGACGCACCTGCTCTTCAAGTATAGTTCTATTGTTCTTGAAGCACAGCAAAGCCCTGCTGCCAATGTTAATATAGCTTTTCTGTCATTATTACATGATGCCATTCTGGAAAGCCAATTTTAATAAAGTTTTCATAACAATACCGCCTAAAATTCAGTGTTTCAATTCAATACGAGCCAAATCCAGAGTTCTCACCCTAATATTGGGCATATCTGCCGCATAATTTTTCATTACTTGTGGTCGTAAACTTGCCCTAGCCGACATGTAAAGCATATCATATAATAGCTTTGCTAGAGTTGCATTTAGGTCCGGTAACAAATTTTTGCTTTTTTCTCAACTTTTGTTTACGTGGATTTGACCCATTTCGAAAAAAAACTCCTCATCTGTTTTCCCTTATTAGATACTCTTTTTTTACCTCATCGTTCGGTAAAACGTTAAGAATTTTTTTTTCCTTGTTGGTCACGAAATGACTCGAAAACATGCGTCCTAATATACGCATTTCTCCAATTCAGAGGCCATCTGCTGGCAGACAAATGAACTGGTTCAGGTTTTCCTTGGAACTTAATGTTCAGAAGAGCCGTGCAAACAACAGTGGTCATGTTTTGTTGAAGAACTTGGAGATTTCAAAAAAGGGAAACTCTTTGCAAAATTTTATTAAAAGCAGAGCAGCAGCCAGAAGCAAAATTTTTTTGAAGCTGTTCTACGGTAATATGTGCAAGTAACCGTGCAAGGAGCATCGAGTGGTGATATCGAAGCAAATTTTTGAGCAATTCAGACACAGTGTTTGATACAAATTAGGGAAGGTACTGAAAGAAAAAGGTGCGATGGCGAAAATAGTAAGCGGCCGATACTATTTAAAATCAAAAGGAAGCCTGTAGCCCCATATTTGAGTCATGCTCGCAGCTAGCAGGCAAGGGTATGAAGGAAGACGAGCGCTGTTTTCGGCGATCTGTGCTGGACACGCCATGGTTGCTGAGTGGCTTTCGCGTTGTGCTGCTAAGCAGGAGGGCGCGGGATCAGATTTCGACCCTGGCGGCCAAATTGGCTGCAAGTTAAACAAGCCCAGGTTGGTCAAAATTAATACGGAGTCTCCCACTGCGGCGTGCCTAATAACCAGATCGTGGTTTTGGCACGTAAGCTCCCACAATTTATTTGTCATTACCAGCGCTCCAAAAGAGTACGCATTTGGGCTGGTTGGTTCGTGATTACGAGCAGTAAAAACAGCGCTGACTAACAACCAAGTGTCTTTATTCTTTCAGTCAGCATATATGTTGACTGCTGACTGAGCGGTGGTGTATATATATGCTGACTCAAATAATAAAGACGCTTGATGGTTAGTCAGCGCCATTGTCTGTGTTTCTCTCCTCGTCCTATTGTTTAGCGCTGTTCTTACTGCTCATTATCAGCGCTCGTCTTTCATTATCGTCCTCGTCTGGTAGCGTGATGTGCTGCGTGATACCGCAAAACGAAGATACATTTTTGGACGGCTGGCTCAGAAAGCTTGAGAATACGAATTTGGCCAAACGCAAGCAGGATTGCTTATCAAAAAATCTCACAGGACACGTATTCCACTGATCCAATAATTTCGTATGATCATATGAGAACACATATATCAAACAATCGTTTCAAACGCGCCTCCACTAGGATCCAGTACAAAAAGCGACAGAAGCCTTTTCTAGCTTGTTGCTAATAGATAAGTTGTAGTCTTAGTAATATGTCTTTTCTCTCTTTAAAATAAAGGCATCACTTTACTTAGGTTTAACCGAATGCTCGACGGAAGCCCATCCGGCGAGGAAGAAGCATAAGTTAATGCTCACGAATGAAAAATACCCCAATCATATTATCAATCATCTTATGGGACCACATCGACGGGTGCAGAACTCGCGGCGCTCCGTGCTGCACTTGATTTCATTAAGCAGAAGCCACCGCAACAATGGACAGTCTCTAGTGACTCCAAGGCAGCCCTTCAGTGCATACGAAGCCCAATGCGCCACGGACCCAATGAACAACTGGCCTGAAAAATTCGGCACATATATCATCAAAGCCATGACAAGGGACACAACATAATCTTTCATTGGCTTCCAGCACATTGTAACATCAGTGGTAATGACCACGCCGACGAAGCCGCCCGATCTGCACATGAAAGTGGTCAACGAGTCTTCCGCTTTCGCGAACAGACGCGGCGGCTGAGCTGCGATTGAGGTCCCGTGAGTGTACCTTGCCGCTGTGAGACTCAAATGTTTTCACCATGTGTCGGTTGCGTTCGTTGTCTCCAGACATACAGATGCACCTCCCGCCTGGATTACCATGACGTGAACAGACCATGCTCTACCGTCTGTGGCTAGGCGTTGCCTTTACAAACGCATATGCTTTCCTTATAGGAATGGCCGACAGCCCCACGTGTGACATATGTAACATCGACGAGACGTTCGCACACATTATCTGTGTCTGCCCGCGATACAGTGCTGAGAAACAAGTGATGTGCAGAGTACTGGACCAGTTGGACAATCGTCAACTTTTAGAACTAAAAGCTTTAGGCCAATGCTGCGAAAGAACATCCGCGTTGATGGCCTTACTCGCGCTATGAAGGTTCTTGCGGTCTACAGGGCTTCACGACAGGCTCTAAGAATGCCGCCCCCTACAGCTCTGTAGTGTACGCGCTTTGTTCGTGATTGTCTCCCTTTCTTTATATCTCCCCCTTCCACTCTGTTTCTCTTTTTATCCCCCTTAACCCTTACCCCTGCGCAGGGTAGCCAACCGGAACGACCTCTGGTTAACCTCCCTGCCTTTCTCTGCATTATTCTTTCTCTCTCTCTCTCTCTTATGGGGCGGAATGAGTTGCTTGTTCTCAAGGCACGTAAGTCAGAACAAAGACTGTCAATGACGTTTCTTGGAAAGAAAAGAGAACCGGGACGTGCTAGTCACTAGGTTAAGTTAACATGTCAATTCATCAACACTGCTCTCATAGATCAAAATTTTCCCTGGTACATTACATATGGATTGCAGTTATTTCTTCGGATGCTCGCTAGTGGCCAGAAGCTATAGATGAACTCAATATTGGGCAATGCCTCTTAGGATACAGTCATCATGGTTGGAAATTAGGCAGCGTGTACAATCACAATTTAGGAAACACATTGATATACTGACCATTGCACGTATTTGGCACGATGCAGCACAGAAAAGAGGAAAGCGAACAGAAAGAATAGTTTGTTAATGACGCACACGTGTTTTAGGAAGTGGCACAATTTAGGGACGGTCGCAGACTGCGTCTTTCGGTTATACCACAAAGATGGAGCTTCCCTTGGTAGGCGCTGTCGCCATGCTGTCGACTGGAGCAGAAAGCGAAGCGATAACACAAACACACAGACACGCATATATATATATATATATCTGTGTGTGTGTGTGTGTGTGTGTGTGTGTGTGTGTGTGTGTGTGTGTGTGTGTGTGTGTGTGGTATTGTGGTATTGCGAAGCAGCTTCACCAGACTTGGTGGCGACTCGAAAATTAAAAGTTGGGCTTTGCTGCAGAAGTATCCTCCAGGAACATTAGTAGTCTCCCACAAAGGCTTTCTTAAACAACAGAAACGGACGAGAACTGTTCAGAAGCAGAGCACGGTATAATTGCCCGGCGCAGCTGCTATATCCCAGTTGTGATTCTACTGTAGTAGTTATGGCTCAAACCAGAATCCAGTCATGTTCCAGTCCAGTTAATCTAGACCGTAATAAACGTGAAAGAAAAAAAAAAGAAGGTGCAACGAAACAAAGTGCGCTGGCACGACTTTTAGCAGGGAAAGTGGTCACACGTGGTTTGTTTTGTGCCACTCCGAAGGAAACTCACGGGCTGAAGATGAAAAATAACGAGTGCTCTCTGCTCTCGGCAGAGACCTTTCATGCAGAACAACTGAGTGCATCGTTTATCTCGCCGACGCTACATGGTTTTTGAGGCGGAAAGGATTGTCGGGATTTTCTTCTTTACACGTTACTCAAATAAGCGCTGGGCTCGGAGGCGCCCAGCGTGGTTCTCAATTCCACAAGAGCGTCGCTCATTTTTCTAAAAGCTCCGCTGCCTCGAGTCACAAAAGCAGCGGCGTGTTTGCAAGCACGGACCGGCGGCCTTTTGGTTCCGAAATGCCTGCGGCGAGAAAGAAAAATAAAAGAAAGAGAAAGATGAGAAAGAAAATGCTGGAAGGCAGCCAGAAACGCGAACGCCTGTTGTGCACACGAACTGTGGTACCACTGCACAATGGCTTTTTATGGGGATGCCTGTTGCAGGCGGACTGCTGGTGAAGCCTCACAAGAAGCGAAGTAATGAAGTTCTGAGTACTAGATGTTGCTGCCAGCGCTTGAGCTAAGGTAGTGCAGCTGATTACTTCTACTCGGCAAAAATTATCGTAGGTATGGCTAGTTCGTTAAGTTTAGCCTTGCAGGAAGTGAATTTGGGTCGCATAATCATGCTTCACGAGGTTTCTGTGAACTCAGCTGTTATTCCGTCTACTTACCATTGTTCTTGAGTGATTAGAAGGAAGCTCCTCGCCTATGAGCTGGGTCGCAGTGTGATGGGAATTATACTTATTGACTGGAGATGTTAATATTTCACAGTTTAGCTGCTTGTAGCTGTGACACTGAAAGCTAACGCTTTGTGCCTTGAAATGCGCCACAACACAAACCTTTAGGCTCATTCACACCAACGACTGACAGTGGTTGCTCGACCAAGTTGGCCGCAAAGCGACCAGTCGCAAATGGTTCCAAATGGTGGCTTTGCTCGAAAAGTGACCATTTCGGGTGAGTAGCTCGGTGTTCCAGTTATGCCACGTGACCGCAGTCCCATGACTGCTGAACCAATCAGTTGCACAGGAACAGGGCGACTGCTTACGCTGATACTCATGAGCCGATGGTGGCTGGCCGGCTGCCCTTGCCGGTGTGAGAATCGGTCACCTTCGGTCGGTTTTTGATAATCAGACACAAATGGTCGCGCGACCTCCTCCAACCGTTGGTGTGAATGAGCCTTTAGAGTGCTGACAACGTGGGTACCCAACCTTTCCCTCCTGTCCTTCTTGACTGTTCAGAATGCAACGTGCACCCGACCATTAATGTAGTACCCCCAAGTAGTATCCCCAAGTAGTACCCCCCGCAACTCCTTCCACGAGTTTTTTATGATCACCTGCTGTCATATCAAAAGCCTTCTTGAAAGTTAATGACTGAATATTCTTGTAGTTACAGGTGTTTTCTTTTTCAGCGAAATCGTTAGCGATTCTATTTATTTTTATTCGCGCTTGAGGCAGAGGTATTCATCTTTCAGAGATATTCAGAGGTATTCAGAGATATTCATCTTTCGCGTCGCACAACACTGCGTGTATACATCTTCTTCCCGGTGTCCTCTCTGGAATACGCAGAGGAATCGAAGCAGTTTTGCGTAACTTCGCGTCTTAATGATTATCTCTTCCCTGCTTCTTGGACAAAACTTCAAAATTTTAAATACCAGCCATTAGAAGGAGTAGCGCACGAAAACATTTCATTCGCAGCGTGAAACTTTTGCATGTACGTAGGCCCTTAAAAAAATAAAGATTGGTACACGCAGTGTCTTACTTTCTGTTGGTATAAAAAAAACGCGTGCCCCTTATCTTCTTCAGTTCAACCAACTTAATTATTATTCTATACTCGAATCGTTAAGCGCTGCAGAATAACAATGCTCCGTTTCCAGTGATATAAAGTTAGATCTGCGAGAACCTGCTCCGCATTCATAACGAGTGTTTATTATTATTATTATTATTATTATTATTATTATTATTATTATTATTATTATTATTATTATTATTCTTGGTGTGCAACTGAATGAGAGAGTGGTGCCTTTAGTGGCTGCGCCTACTCCTCTTTGAAGGGCCAGGAGAACTAAAAGCGTGAAAACCCTGAGACAGTCAAATATCAGAAACACTTGCGATGCTGCACGCAAGTGTAAAGAAAGTCACAGAAAAGGGTAAAAATATCCATATATGAAACTGTGTGTACATCAGTATGTGGCAGTGGCCCAGCGCTGCCTCTGAAACGAAGGAGACGTACCTTACATTTGCCAGAATTTGCCTCGTTTCATCTGCTGCAAAGATATTTACAGTTCACTTCAGAATATGGAAGTGATTTGAAAACTTTCAGTAATGACCTGGCTATGTTTCTAGGCTTTACTCACAATCGTCGCTGAAATTTCTAGACCTAACGGCGATACATTAGACGCGGCATACACGACGTTGGACACATGCTGAACGACATTTCTTTGGAGGTATACGGTTGTGGTGTTAAAGGAGAGAGAGAGGTTATTTAGGGAAAACTGGAGAGGTTTGCCTGGCGCAATGCCCGGCATGCAACTTTAGGTAAATACGATGATGAACGCAATGAAACGCGCAAGACATAACACCGACGCATAACATAAACACAACGTACAACATGCGAAAATAATTCGATTATATTATATTACAAATAGGCATTCTGTTATTTACTTAGGTCATTAATTACATAATCTCGTTGACAGGAGGACCTCGTACAAATGGTAAAAAAGCCTTCGTAGCGTGGGACGCGAGAGCTTGTCCATTCACCGAGCATATTTCGTAGCCCAACGCGCAATCCCTGGTTAATATCACTGGGACGGTTCTTTTGAGCGGGGCGAGGCCGCAGTATGAGAATAACCATGAGGTGTCTTCTCGTATATTACTTGCCAGCTCGTAATGGCAATCCTTTCTGCTTGATTTTATACTAGATGTACTTTATGTTGCCCACCTTCCAACGAGTGCGGTGCAGACTTGTGTGGTCACGCCTTTCGAATCGGAATGGGTTTGCCTTATCTTTATTTATTTATTTATTTCCTTCATCTTTCAAATAAGAATGCGTTTCCGGTATATGTTCCTCCCAAGTTCATCAGCATTTACTACGCGAGGCTATTCTAATGCTTTCCAGTAAGCACACTTTCCTTGCAGCCCACATTTAGGGTACTAGAGATGTGTCCGTGTTGAAACCACGCCTGGTTCGCAAGCTTTCTTTCCCGGTACCTCAGCCCGCTTTTACTGGCGTGGTATCACCCACTCAGTCCTCTGTTATTTCATTTTCTTCACAAGCAGTAAGGTCGTATACCGCCAGTAATAGAGACGAATGGGTCGTAAATTTGCGTTCGAGTGGCCGAGGAAACCGCAGTACGCCTGTTTGCACCCGTATAACCCTGCTGCCAAGCACGAAGAAAGAAATGGTGATGCATGGGGCAATTCCACGAGAAGATGAGAGTGTAGGGGTGAGAAGGTAGTGAGTAAGCAAGAGGGAGGCAGGGAACAAAACATGCATTGCAGGCGTCGGCAAGACAGCGGGTGGAGGAGAGAGAGAGGCGCATTTTCTTCCGCGCAAGCAGCAAGAATATATTCCGCATACCCTTGGCAGTTACGCTTTAGGGCAGCCGCAGAACATGATGGAGACAGACAGACCTCATCGACCTAGCTGGCAGTAAAGGGCCAGCCAGTGAGGGTTGGCGAACTTGCCGTATAACAATTAGTAAAGAAATAAAAGAAGCATCGTTGCCATCTTTACTGCACGTTTTATTTCTGTCTCTGCGTTGCGAGCCAGCGTCGAAAGCAGGGGCTCGCGGGGCCGTGGAAAAGCAGTGGGACTTCGTGTAAGTCCGGAAAAGTAGCCCCCGAAAATGAGGGGAAGCATACGATCTCACGCGAGAGAAGGCAATGCATGAAACCCGCGGATAGAGGCTTGACCATAAAGTTTACGGTTCTCCAAGGAGCCCCGGAAACACGTAGAGAGCCATAGGTGGAGAGGCAGGGGGAGCAGTCGCTCCTCACTTTGTCGTTGTCTTTCTCTCTCTCTCTCTCTAACTACAGCCAACGCGTCCGCCGTAGCCACGAGACTAGAACGCGAGCATTCGCAAACTTTCATTCTTTTCGCGTCAGGCCTTGTCTCCCGCTGAACGCGAGTCCGAGGCCGAGATACCCGCCAAGCCGGGCAAACAGCGGAAGAAGCGATTCAATGCCCCCATCCACTCACACGGCTTCATTCGCCTTCTTGGCCTGCAGGCTTGACTTCGCTGTCTTCCTCTCCGTTTCTTCTTGCTGGCATACTCGGGGAAAAAAGAAAAAAAAAAGAAAGGCGCGTTATTTCTTCTGCCTCTCGAAATCGGACGCCTTGTATGCCGCTCGCCATCGAAGATACACCTTTCGGTTCTTCTTTCCGCCGAATCGAGGAATTCGGGCAGGGACAAGAAAACTACGAGCGTGGCGGGAAGACTGCGAGAAAAACACACGTGGCTCGCGCTCGTGTGGGGCTTTTTTCGGACTCGCGGCAACGGCTCCCGAAGGAGTTGGCGGATCGCCGCCGATGCGACAGGGAAAATACATATAAATAGAAAGAGGTGGGCCACGGCGTATATCAGAGGCGGCTGGAAATTGGGCATGGCCCGTTGCGACATCATTCTTCGCTCGCTCGCAGAAATGCGGCCTCCGTCGATTTGTTTTGCTTGGCGGACGCGAAGGAGAAGCTGTAGCGCACGCAACAAAGCAAAGAAAGGAAAACGCACATACAGTACGTTACCATGGGGTGAAAAGAATAGAATAATGAAAGAATATAGAAGAAGGCGTAAGCATACCGGCAGGCAGAGGCTATACGCTGAGTTGAGCTGGATCCTGGGGAAACGCCAATATTTCGCATTTATTACTTGTGACCACGATAGCGAACGCGTATTTATGCTGGGATGGCAGATAGAAAGGTTGTTTGGCGTTGGTATTATCCAATCGAAATTGTTGAGAGAAAGTTCTTTGAGCGTGGGCGTAACGCTACTTCTCACGTGTGAACTCAAGTAGAATCAATGTTCTATGAAGGATCATACGAAGTGTGTTTTAGTGAAACTGAAAAGTCGGAATGACTTTTGATTCTATCGGCTCAATCCTCTGACAATATCACCGATGCCCTGCTCATTTTTCGTTTCCAGTTCAGCAATCTTTTGTTTCGTTTTGACAAAGCAGCCCATTTTTTTTAATTTTCTAATGATACCGTGTGCTATTCCGTCCCATACCTGCAAATAAGAGAGAAATAAAGCAACGCGAGCATAGAATTGCAATGAACCCATCTCATTATGCTAATTTCACTTTTATGTACACAAAGAAGACACGCGCTCCTAGCTTCTCGTACTCTTTATACCTGGAGAAATAAGTGAAGTTGAAGAACCGTCAGTAAATTGTGAAAAGCAAAGAAATGCCGAGACAATCAACGAGCCTTTCGGCTCTCTTTCTTGAGCAGTGAAATATTTCGCTTTAAGTAGCGCCCTATGTAAAGCAGCTGTGAAACGAGCAGAAGGTACACCGTTCCCACCGAAGCTCTCTGTCGCTAACTAATTGTGATTAAGTATAAGCAATGATCCCGCCAGAGAGAGTTGCACTGGGCCACACATCTCTGAGGCTCATGTTTGTTCATTTATTATTTCGTTATTTTTAGTCCGGTACCGACCTTCTGGCCCCTATAAAGCACAGAGGGTCAATGGCCACATCGAAGTGCAATCTATTTAATTGGGAAACCACTGTTACCCCCTTTCGTCTCGCCTTCCCGCGACTCTTTCACATTATGGGGCCACTCCCAAGCGATACCTTTTCCGTTAATGCTAAATGGTTAGAGAGCACAAAGTGAGAAACGGTTCTTCTTGTTTCCTCTTTCTTCGTTCTACCTTTCGTTTTTTTCTCTCAACTTTCTTCATGCTCGCGTTGGTTTCCCCGCTTATTCTGCGCTCCTCGGGACCAGATTAGCCGAAATGAGGGCGCGGCTTCACCGGGCCCATCCAAGTCGCATGCATCAACGTCGCCGTGCTGGTATGGCCGCGCTGGTCGCCCTGAGAGGGCCTAGCCAACACGAAATAGAGTTCAATGTGCACATCTAATTTGGCGTTATTGGATAATGCTAGGCAGCGCGGTTCATTCGCGGACGAATCTTTCACCTTCGCGATATGCCCGCGTCGACGTCTGTCGCAAAAGTTGGCGTGCGCTGCCACATGCTCTGAAGACTTGCAGTTGTAATAGTTCCAGCAAAAATTAGCAACAGTATCAGTGGCTTTCCAATCTCTTCGTCTTTCCTCAAGAGCGCGTTCGCAGCCATGTGCATGTATGGCCTATTTGTGCACATACTGCTTGTAATTTCGCCGACATTTGAGAGGTCGTTTCGTGATGCCTTAAAAGACGATACTCTTTACGCTAAACCTGCTTTGATGTGCGTCAATAGGATAAGACGAGAGACGGCAACGCTTCACTTATGATGCTGTTCAATAAGGACACTTTTTTTTTCTCGCTGTACTATATGCACTAAGTGTATTAGGTGACGGATACCTGGGAATTTGTTACTTTAAATGATGTTAGTGTAAATACGACGAGCATTTCTTTAAACGGCACTAAACAACGTCGAAGTGCTGCACTCAACAGGAAACAGTGCTATATTTTCTTGTTCGACCTTTTGGGTTGTTATTTTTTGTATCTTGATGTTGACAATGGTAGTAAACGGATTTCACTTAAAATCTTTAGTCAACAATGGTTCTATGCGCTAGAGGAAGTAAATGTGGGGACACAAACGTGGGAGAGAATTTTCAAGAAGTAGCTACGACAGCTGAGAATAGTAGGGTGACAGGGGACAAACGTTGGTAAACAATCGACAGTGGTCGAGCAGAAGAGGCCTCACGAACAGACGTTCCGATGGAAGTTGTTTTTGCTCTGACGAAAACAAGTCGCCTTATGTAAACGTTGCGTCAAGGGACGTCTCTCGTCCGACGCACTGTGGGCAATTTTAGGTCTTCGCCTTATTGTGAAACTCGCTATTGTATGTGTTGGTATACCAGCTACTGCGGAGCCGCATTCAACGACATGCTGTGAGTCTCTTGCATTTCAATGTCATTTTGGTAGCACTAACAATGTCGCGAGCTTGGCGCTCACAGGCTTTTCAAGCTATGGCGTTGACGTATAGGACCGTTTCGGAGAAGCCTCACGCCGCAGGTTGTAGCGTGCATGTGTGGGAGTTTATGGTGTAATGACGCGACATTTAAAAAGGTGCACTGGCGAACAAAATTTTCCGAGATAATTGAACACGTAAGCGTTTATCCATTCTTATCACTGAGTTTTCTAATTAAGGAATACAACAGCGTAGCTTTTTGGGCTTGTTGGTGCGTGGTGGTCCTCTGCTCGCTATTAATTACAATTCAAATTGAGAAATACAACACGGAAGGTCCCAATTGGCTCTTGGTGATTCTTACTACGCGTTATCCCTCACCCTTTGCAGTCATGGGCTGCGCACATAAAAACGCCAATTGCGTCGCAGAGTGAGCGCAGAAGAGTTGCTGTAATTCCTATGGTGCACTCGATCTCACACAGGGTAAAGGAAAGTTGCCGGGAATTATGGCGTTAACGTTACTTTCTTCAGCAGCAAGTAATTTGGTTGTCGAGGCGTTGCGATCGATAGTCATGGAAGGATTCGCGCAGGAGCAAGTGATAACGCTTGCTGTGTTAATAACGATGATGTTCATTCTGATTGTTCCTCTGGAGTGGTATACGAGATTCCTTGCACGTGTGGTAGCGTCTATATAGGACAAACTGACCGGTGTATAAATATCAGGCTACACGAACATGCCAATTTCCTAAAGGAAACGGTGTCGTCGCATCTTGCTAGTCATTGTCGTGATTTCAGCTGCGCGCCGTCTTTTCGAGACACCTGAATTGTCATAAAGCACCACGATCAGCGCAATACTTGAGGGTGCTAAGGTATATAGCGTAGTCAAGAGCAAGAAGATGTGTATAAGTCAGCCGTCAGTTTCCCTGTCAAACGAAGATATCGCGTTCATTGATTGCCTGTGGACATGTGACGGTTCTTTTACAGCCAAGCTTTCTTCGCCTCTTTTTTCGACTTTTTCGACGCTGCTGCTGCTGCTTTCATCTTGCACACCGTGTCAGGGGGTGGTTCAGACCGTCTGTATACATGACGAGAGCGTGACAGCGAGGAAAGTCGACGTGAGGAACTATCGCGTCGCATGAGCACAATGCCCTCTGAAGCTGCCTAGGTGTTTCCACATTAGCCTCTTGACAGCTGTAAATATCGGGACCACTCTCAAGAGCATTGTAAATACTTCAGCACTTACCTTTCTACTAACATGCAAGTCCAGAAGGGCTGTACGTAGGTAGAACTCTACAGAGGAGGGGGAAGAAGTGGAAGAGAATGAGCAGAACCGACGCAGTCGCGAGGAGAGTGAATAGACAGTTTTAGTTTCACGTTAGCGCAGTAGCAGATTTAAGGAAAATTGCGTTACCGTTCCGCAAATCAAATATTTAAGAAGCGTGTATTAGTATAGCATCACAGCGTACTTTCCGTGTGAGATGCTATTTAAATATACTTCATATTTCGCCTACAAGATGCACATGAGCGATTTTATTTATTTGCCAGGCCTTGCGCTTGCTTCCGAAAACTGTGAGAGGCAGTGTAACGATAGCAGGGATCGCGGTGTATTGGTTCTTTCCATGTCTGGCGATCTGCGGTGAAATCAGTAAATATGTCATCCGTGTCATCCGACGTCTCCCAATCTTAAGAGGTTTTATGCCTTCGCGCCTTTCTCTCAACTTTGCTCATAGGTGGCACCACCATCCTTGAAGTTTCTCTCGTTATGCTTCGACGCGTTAGAAACGACAAGCGATCTCAAAATAGCCGCATTGTTTATCATATTATTCGGTCGTGGAAGTGACCCGAGATTAAGCAAAAGCAGTTTACACAGTTGCTTGATACGAATGGCGGCTGCCGGAACCACCGCCATGTTTTTACGTAAATTACGGAAAACCTGCAAACGTAACGTTAAATGTGAGAAATAGAGCTCGTATGCCAAACGTTATGGGTCGTTCAGCGCACTGCGCACGCGCATTTCAATCCCGCTATTCCGCAAAGCCCGCTATCACGCTAAACACGCTAAACTGAAAGTGTCTAATAACAGCCTTGCCACTCTCACAGTTCCCATACAGAGGGAGAAGGTGACAGAGGGAATAGATGACGTGACAAGGCAAGGAAAAATCGGTTGCGAGCAAACTGAGCGTGCGGTACGGTACGCTTCTACTATTCTGAAAAATAAATACCATGCGAATTTGTCAAGCGGACAACTGACGCAGTGTGGGCAGACGCAAAGTGTATTGAAACTCCCTAGGGTAATGCGGCACTACGGAAGCGATCGCGCGTTAAACCAACACTTCTTCGCCACCCCCATCCCCCGAGGTAGCTTTATGGCTATGGTATTGCTCGAGGTCGCGGTTCCAATCGGCACCATGGCAGCCGCATTTCGGCGGGAGCGAAATACAATAAACCCTAACGCGCTTAGATTTAGGTGCACGTTGAAGAACACAAGGGCTTCAAATTAGTCCGGACTCCGCCATGACGGCGCGCCTCCTAACCCGATCTTGGTTTTGTGAACGTAAAGCCCAATAATTCAATTAAAAGTTTAACGCTTCTGCCACGATGCAATGTGCCATGTGAGGCAATGATAAGGATCAACCCTCTGAGAGATTATGAATAAAGGCGCCCAACAACGCCTAAACAAACACGTCTCCCTGTGTGTTCTGTGTACTATAGCCAGACAAACAGCTGTGGTGCACACAAGGTAACCTTTAACACTAACTAAACATTCTCGTATTGGACTAAACGCTGAAGAAATTACACGTTCGCCATCAACATCATCGCTAATTATCGTCAATGAAAGTAAACAGCTAAGAAAGCTTCTCTTACATAGTGACATAGTTAGCCATAGTGACAGGGATCTGCGTATTTTCTTTGTTTTTCACATGTGCTCCACATGAATTTCATAATCACTGTTTGTATGATCTTTTAATTCTAATAAAATCTTTCGCTTGTTAGACCAGTGCTTGTCCTGTATTCTTTCTCGTGTTTTGCTTTTTTGCGCACTGCCAGATCAAGGATAGGTTCCAACTCGGCCGCTTTTCAATCCTTCTAAACTCGCCCTTCGTCTATCTCTTCTGTTTCAGTCTTCTTGCCTGTGTGTATTGCTGCAATAAAATATGAGTAGAACTCGGCGCTTGTCACATCTGTGTGGAATGGGATGTTGTTGTCACTGATTGAGAAACTGGGGCTACCATGATGAATTGGAGATTTACATCTGAGTCCACATTCACAAAACGTTCTAACGCTTCAATCGTGGGTAAGAGCATATGTCAATCATTCGTGTTGTCCAGCACATTATCAGCGAATGAGGCCGGCTAATGACAGACAGCTCTTACGAATGAAAATCTTTGTGAATTGGGTCCCTGTTTTGCTACCGTGTGAATGAAGCAGATATATTTGGTTTGTCTTAAAACACAGCATAGGTTTTTAATCTTTAAACATTGAAGTCATGTGGTTATTATTTTACCAATACTGCCAAATTAATTATTAGCGAATATCTTCTTACACGCTATGTTAATCCTCTTTTTGTCGTTATCTCGCTAGATTTATAGAATCTTTTGTTTGGAGGCTTGCCGGCTGAGTTAACGTTATATTTGTACTTTAACGACTTCTTCCTCTGCTGCCTCGGTGTGGTGTCGCAACAAGAAAACTCGAGATAGTACAAGTTTAATGAAGAGTGGAGTCAATTATAAAAGTAGCAGGTACATTTTGATAGCTATTTGGCGATAAAATTTGCGTCTGAAAAGAAATACGCGCCGCACAATGCGGCGACTTCCCAAGATAAATGATCCGTGCAGCTCTTTGACCGCAGTCAGTTGACCCGGAAGGATCGGCATTAATATAACCCAAGTTGTTCCACGTCCTTCCTGAAAGCGCAATAGTTACTCATAGCCGCGGTAAAAATAAACAAAAATCTAGGCTCATGGCAATTTTAGAAATTTTTTTGCTTTGCTCATTGGTGCTCAAAGAAAAGCACATAGAAAAGTTCTGTCAATGTTTGTACAGGGCCCTTGAGCGGCCGCTGAGGCTTTGCGACGGTGTACGGGTCACGAAAATACAAAGTCAGGGACTAGAAAAAAGAGCAAGAGAAACAAAAACGCAGGTGGTGGGTCGTGGAACAGCTTTAAGCATAATTAAGGTCCCCCGGAGCATGAAAGAATGTTTACCCCTATCACTAGGTGCACCTATTCTTTGCTGACCGACACAATGAAAACTTGTCAGACGCGATACACATGATCGATTGTGGTGTTCCAATTTGAATTGCAAATCAGAGGTAATCGAAGCAAGTTGTGAAACTTCCTTATCAGCTTTTGCCCTTGCATTGGCCATGCCGGTCCAATTGCATATACTGCGTACATAATACATTTTCTTTTGTTTCGCTGAAGTAAACAAAAGAGGTTAATGTCCACTACGGAGATTACAAGTCTAGAAATAAGGCGTACATTTCTTCATTTGTCGTCACGCAAACCCGCATTGGCGTCAATATAGTGTGTGGAGACAACAACTCCGCTGCATAATGCAGAGTGGAGTTGGAGAAAGAAAAAGAAAATGCAGCGTTGTCCTAGCTACTCAATATGGCTGTCTCAGAAGCATTGGCGTCCTAGAGACGTGCGTTGATTGAATATTAAACGATCGTTTAAATCGATTGCTGTCGACCAAAATAATGTAGCAAGGATGTTGCACGTCGCCCTTAGCGTACACAAATGTGTGGCTTATCATTCGTTAACATGACTGGTAATTGCCCACTTTGAAACGCATAAAGCGTTGCTGGAAGGTGACAGAGAAAATAAATAAGTAGCACGTATTTCGCCGTATGCGGCATCACTGGATTGTACGCACCAAGATGTAGCACTGCAGTGACCGCGAATAATGAGGCAAAAGGCATTGCTTATTATTCAAGAAGTAGGAGGCATTACGACAACGTAAGAAAGCAGTCAGATTTGCAAAACTGAAAAAAAAGTATACCAAATGCTCAGTAAGCTGTAATCGGAGGGCCCTTGTACTTGAATCGTCTTTTGGGTGCAACCACCCCTAATTTCCTCGTTGCTCTGTAGAATCTTGAAATCGCGAAATGGTGCGTGCGTTCGACCGGAAACATCGTAAACTTGAGAAGCATTGCTGCTGAGACAAGCAGAAGCTGGTGTAAAAGAAGGACCATTGAAGACCGGCTCAACTGATTCATCTGATTAGCCGATGAACCAGAAGAGACGAAGTGCTTATGCTAAGTAAAAGTTGATATCGGTGAATAGCTGTGCTGTCTACAACACTCGAAAGGTTACTGCAATTGTCGTATGAAGTGTCAAACGTGAACTGCTACCTTTCTTTCTCTAGAAAATTCGCTCTTCCTGCTTCAAAGTTCACCACTTTGTTGAGCACCTATGTGGCACTTAAATCGGGAAATATATAAGTTGAGGGCTACATGCTAAATTAGCTCACCTTTGGGCATTGTAAGAAGAGCAGTGGCGCATTTCTTGGTGATTGTATGCGGTATGACAAAGACATGCGCATACGCCGAAGACTAGAATATGAGGCTGTGTTTGGGTATTCAAGTTTCTCAAGAACAAGATATCGCGCTCAAATGGAAAACATAATTTTGTTTGCTACGTCAGTTCATTGACAGTTATGTTGTACGCCTCACAGTGTGACGCTGAAACATGCATGCGCACTTCATAAAAAAATTGCAAAATTAAATTGCCCACCAAACCTTCGAGATGGCGCTACAGACACAACCAGTATCACTGCGCCATTACAAATTTCTCAGAGAGACAGAGGTGACACGCATCACTACATTCTTTAAAGCGGTAGATGGTGGCGAAAGAAAGAGAAAGAAAACAATTATTTCTAATGAGGTTGGGTGATGTCCTCGTAGCGTGGAGCTCTTATTTCAGGGACCCATTGGCTCACGCCACTCCGCGTGCTCGCAGCATCAGACGTCGCTGCTCTTGCAGCTCTAAGCTGGTCAGCGGAGTCTCCCAGGAGGAAGGTGAAGGTGACGGATCAGAGGAGTAAACCGGAGGGTGTGGGCATTCCCAGGCGCATACATATACTGTGGGCTTTGCTCCACAATAGGGATAGCATGAGGGATAATATGCGGGGCGGAAAAGGTGAAGATAAAAGACACAGGAAGATGAATTAGTTTGAAGCTGTTGCCACGCGATGGCACCTTCTCGGTTAAGGGAATGATGTGGTGGGGGGAAGTCACTCCTGTTGTCTCTGTAATGTTGTAGGCTTTAAGGGTAGTTCAGTGGTTCTGTCGGTGCGTCGTCTGGTTGGACAGCTCGGGCTGCCGCATTAGCGCATTCATTACCGTGCAGAGAGGCATGACCATGTGTCCAGACGACACGTACCCAGTGTAACGCTGTGTGGTGTAATGATGTAATTATGCGGTTTGCATAGGGTGTCGCCATCTCTTGTGCCAAAGTCCTGCAGGCGGTCTGTGAATCGGTGACCCCTGTGATGGGTCCATCCGGAGTGACTATGGTTGAAGCGTGTAGGATGGCTAGGGCGATAGCAGCCTCTTCCACCGTGACACTGTCTACAGTTTTCAGCGTGGCTGAAGCTATCGGAGTGTCTGTGCTATTAGATATCACGACTAGACGCAGGGCATGTCTCTGTGGGTACCGGACCACGTCGGTGTAGAGGACTGTTGAGTCCGATGTGTCATCACCAGAGTCGAGCGAGGGCTTGCGCTCTTGCCAGTATCGGGCCTTAATGGCGGTCAGGGTGCATATTCCGGGGAATTGGGGCCACGCGTATTTTGTTTCGAATACTAAGCGGAATTCTTGTTACTTCTTCGGCGTCATGCACGCTCGGAAATTGATCGAGGAGCGGTGGTCGCTTGGCCATCGCCACATTGAAGGGTGGGTGATACAACCGAACCATGGGGATTGTTTTACGATATCTGACCGAATTTCACTTGAGCCATCCAGAGCACCCTCCTTAAGTTGTAGAAGCATGTCCTGCGCAGTCAGACATGGTCGACTGCCGAATAATGTATTGGGAAAGAATTCGTTTGCTTCGAAGCAAGGCTGTAAGCGCATAAGAACTACGCGCTCGAAGAGTTTGCCGATACACGAAGTCAGGGAAAACAGTCTTAAATTTTGGAGGCACAAGGGTTTCCCATGTTTCGGAATTATGGTAATATCGGCGTGTTGTTAATCTTGTGGAAGCGTTCCGTTTTTACAGTTGCTGTTGTATGCAGTGGGTTTCCGGATGGGCTGATCATCCAGGTTACGTAGTTGTGCATACAGAATACCAGTTGTTCGTGGCGCCGTGTTAAGTGTTATGCCGTGTTGGCCTGCCCCTCACTTCTGTCTGTGTAATATTGCCGTCCAATTGGGTTTCTTCCTCGTGTGGATAGTCTTTCTACTCCGTTCGGTGACTTGTAGCTATGTACTCTGCTGCACTGTTTGGGGAATAGCGTCGTCATTCAGTTGTTCTTTGTGGGTGATAGTGGGGACGACGTTGGTTTTTGGGCTTGTTGTATACGTTGAGTTGACTACTGCTCTGACAAGGGAGCATGATTTGGATGTATTTAGTTCTTATTAGAGAGGTTCATTGTATGTTCTTCCGCCTCTGCTGCGCTCCGCATGATTCTTTGTTTCAGCCTACGGTTGCGTCGCTGGCTCTTGCATCGTTTGGTCAGGCCTCTTTGCGCATCCCAGACGTGGAGCAGATGTCTGTACACATGCGGTGTCTCCGTTGTTGCAGCGAGTTGCTTGGTGGCAGTTTTAAAATCTTTTTGTAGCTATCATGTCCACTCGTGATGAGAGGGCGTGCCCTGTTGTAGAGACTTGGTTCTGGTGTGCGCAAGCCTCCCAGTTCGTTATTTTGATTGCACGTTTGGGTGTGCGTATGGCCACCAGTTGGACTTCTGTGGCTAGAATGCTGTGACCACTGTCTAGTTTCTCCATTAGGTTGTTTCAGGAGCATTGAGTAAATCTCTTGACCATTGTTAGTTCGGGGCAGGTATCCCTGCTTACGCTGTTCCGCGTTTTGGTTGGTGTGTCAGGTTGTCAGCAGAGTGAATATATAAAGGGTGTGAGCTAGACGGCAGCCTTTTGTAGTTTCTTTTGGTACCTCCTGGCGGGGTGGGGTGCGTTCAAATCTGCCCGAATAAACATTTTTTCGTGCTGGTGGCTGCCAAAAAAAAGATGTCTGAAGTCGTCTCGTCGTGATTTAGGTGCGCTGTAGGTGCTAAGTGAAAATAAACTGGTTTGATACCTATTCCTGGGTACAGTTTCTAAAAGCACATGCGGAATATGGGAGCTGTCGAGCCTGTGCTAAATCACTGTGATTTGTATGGACACAATGTGCGGCAGCTAGGGGTGGTTTGGTGCTGTATCGCTTGTCTCTGTGCGGACTGTGTCCAGTGAGTGTGACAGTGTAGTGCACTTTTTCGAAGTGCAGTAACGTCTGGTGGGTGAGGCTGTGTGGCTAGGGACTATGTGAGGGGACTCCTGTTCCTTCGATACCTTCTACAAATCCACTGCCCACTCGGAAGCTTATGGTAGCGCGTCTCCCAGGTTTGTCGACCATGATTAGCTGATACCACCTCGCTGGTGAGGGCAGTTGTTGTACGAGCCCAACGAGTATAATTGGTGCGGTCTTCGTGGGTCTCGAGTAGAACTTTACTCAGAACTGCTTGCATTATACGTGACTTCGTGTAACTCACGCCGCCTACGTGCCTTCCTGCACCTTAGTCAAGCCAGGAAAAATAATTGACTAGGTAAATTTTCTTGTATTAATCGTAAAGTAACAAATAACATGAAATCTGCAATAAAAAGGTTGTGAAAGAAAAACAGAGGGTGAGATATCCAGCAACATTGAGCGTTTTCGACGACTTCAGAACAACATCATTACCACTGTGAAGTAGACCTGCGGCTAAAACTTCATGAACATTGTTGTTAACGACGTGTCTGCCCGATGTCCCTTGTATGCGTAGGCGCCGCTACAGTTGGCTGCCAGGAGAAGTATTCATGCAGCGTAAATGTGCAATTCCGTGATGAACAGTTCCAGCCGGACTGACGTGGTTGATGATGGTCGCGGGAAGGACTTCGCTGGTAAATCGACGCAGAGCACGCGAACGCCGTGGCAGCCGCAGCATTGGCGCTGCCGTCCGACGGTCCCTTTTCCATTAGTCGAGCACGGCAGTATCGTGACTTGGGTAACGAGCCGACACAGGCTGGTTCGTTTTTGTCTTGAACTTGTGAGGGAAAAAAAAGTGGCACAGGAAATTCGTCCAAAATGTTTCTATCATTACATTTTTTTTTTTTTTACGGAGAGCTCGGCGTGCGTGCGCGTGGCTCTTGCGAAACTCCAGGCTCGTTTCAGTGGTTGAACGTATCCCGAAGCAACTCTTGTTTGTACACAAACTGCTAGGAGAGCGACGCGTGCTGCTTCACTTGAGCGTATTGCGTGCCGGCCGAGAAAATTAATGCATGGGAGAATGAGAGCAGCAAGTAATGGGCTAGGGAAAATTTATGCGCCAAAGCTATTTCTCAGCAACACGTAGAAATTGAGCTGGCGTAATCATATCTGCAAAGCTGGTTCTGTTTGGGTAAAGTTCTCTGGCTAGCAACTTAGAGTCGGTCGAAACAAACCGGTGGATTAACCGCGACGAGTTTAACTACAGTCCCTTTTTTTTGTCGTCATGTATTCCCGCGTACATTAGATCATAGCTGGCTGTGATCCCCAGTGGATTTTAAGTTCATTTTTCTTTTTCCTACGGAGAACAGGCGTGATATTTTTAAGGAATTGGCAGGAAGCTGTGAAACTAAAGGCAACGTTCCTAATGCAGACGTCTTCTTATTTTCCCTCTTATGATCAGCTTGCGAAATTTCCAACGCGGCTTGCCTCAGCACCCTGCTCGTTTTGCTTATTAACTGCCGCAATATTGGAATATTGCTTACAGAAGAGCCCTTTATCCGAAAATTGTAGCTAACAAACAAACAAACAAACAAAATAATCGGTGAGAGAAACAATTAAAATAGGAAAAAATAATTCGTAATCGTTCCCACACCACATACACTCAACGAAAAACTGACAGTCACTTTAGCATACGCAAAATATCGTGAAGGCGAAAGTTTGCGTACTCTCGAGCCATTCACTAAATTACTTGACATTCTCATTCGAATGCGTTACTTCTTAATACTTATGTCCTCCTACCAAGGGTCGTCGGTTCGAATGCCTTATTTGACGCTACCTTAATTATTCGTGCCTTAATTAGCTTCGCCCTAATTAACACCAAAGGTTCGGGATGCGACTCCTACGAAAGGTCATGGGTTCGAGTGCCCTAATTAGCTCTATAATAATTAACAGTGCCTTACTTAATTTCACCTTAGCAACAAACATCGCGGGTTCTACTTCCGCATAAGCTCGAAGGCACGACTCCCACCGAAGTTTGTGGGTTTGAGTACCTGAATGAACTCCATCCTAATAACTTTGCCTTTCTTTTTTGGTACGGTAAGCGGCATCGGAGCCAGCTGTGGAAGAAGACGACGAAGAACGCGCGACCACGAGCGGGTTTCTGCGCGAGGCGAGCTCACACGAATTTGTGTACAGCACGGCGCATTTTCCGAACCATCGGGGGTATGAGCCGCTTAAGTCTTTCGCCTCAACATACAAACAAAAAATATCGGCGTAAGGGTGCAAATGTATGCAAATCTTGCGTAATGCAGCGTCAGCGCATAACCTGTAGGTCTGAAGCACGAATCTAGCATCTGTTCACTGAAACAAAAAAATGTGCAGGTCGAACCTACGCGTTGGAATCTACGAGACGCGAAACATTCCTAAAGCGCTTAATTACATGCGGTACAACCGATTGTATTCTGCGCAGCGTTCCGCGCCATAGCGATTACGTGCCGGTCGGTGTGTAAGGCTAGACGCGGAGACCCTCCTGTACGTGATTCACGTGACCGTGCGTTGTACTGTCTGAGCGCTCGGCACCTTTTGCTAAGAAACTGTAACCAGGGTCGGAGCGCCGACTATACAGAGGCACGGTCTTGGAGATATCGCACGAGTGAACTGCACTTTACTCGGCGGCAAACCGCCCAAGAAGACGCACGAAACCACGGCAAGGCATGGGCGAGGCGAGGTTTGATTTAATAAAGGAATTCTTTTCTTTATTATATATGTATGCGCTGCAATCGGGATATTTAGGTACCATTTGTTGTATCACTGCGTAATTTTGTAGAAAAGTGGGTGCGTGTGTGTGTGCCAGCGCTATTCGTTAAGACAGTATCCAGCAGCAGAAGCAGTGGGAAAGTTTAAACTTTAAAAATATCGCACACGGAGTTTCACCGCTTATCGTTTGTTTATCGCGACAGAAATCGGCTCTATTCGATGCAATTCATTTCAAAAAAAGACTACCTTGAAGAAGATCGCCAAGGAGTTTCACTCGTAGGTGCAAGACGTTAACTCAGCCGATGGGCGTGTACCCTAACCATGCTAATTAATGTCGGCAGGAACTGACCTTAGGAACAAAAGCCTCGTTATTAGAGGTACAGTCGTCGTAAGTCGCCTATACATGGGCGTTTTACGCCGAGATTGATGTAATCATGGCCGAGAGGCGTACTTTCTTCAGAAGGGTGGCGTACGCAATTGCTATTTGTCATGGTCTGCGAACGACGCCCGAGTATTGTGAATGCATTCACAAATAACTGAGAATCGCGTTGGCGCTTACGTTGCTATATTTACTGCAGCAAGGAGTTAAATCTTTAGGTTTCTTTTGATCATTTTATTCACACGAATAAATAAGATTTTTGCCCCAACATATTGAGAAGCCTACTTCATTTCACATGGGTGACCTGGAAATGCATCTA
This sequence comes from Dermacentor andersoni, assembly GCF_023375885.2. NCBI lineage: Eukaryota > Metazoa > Arthropoda > Arachnida > Ixodida > Ixodidae > Dermacentor > Dermacentor andersoni. Next base: position 167,556,242 of record NC_092815.1, on the reverse strand, counting down.
ATATTATCGCATATGTCGTCTTCAAGAAGACAAGTCCACTGTTCGAAACGTTGGCTCCTGCTTTCACCTTGTTCTCGTTTTGCTTATAATATTGTCGCATAGTATCACGACGTTTACCTAATTCTACATAATATCACACAATAAAGAAATACATTATTAACTTAGTAATTACAAGTGTCAGAAGCGGCACATGTACAATACACATACGCAAATTTTCACATGAGAAAGAAAAATGCGTAGCGTACACATGTATATCGAACGCGCATAGGTGCATAGGTGCGGGAGAAACTTGCGTGTATTTATTGTTCATATATTTCAATCTTCATCTTTTTATAGAAAAAGCACTTATGCTTTCTTGCTTCCCGTTCCCCATACTATGCTGAGATCTTCTCATGAAAATACAAGCGCGCACATGAACAAATATTTGCGAAAGGACTATAAACGTAAATGAAAGAAATGCAGCGATCTATTCCCGCGTGCCAAATAAATTAACTCTTTCTTAGTGCTACAAATGGGCAGGGAAGCCTTCGGGCGCAATGCAGTTTTGTTACAAATATTGGTCATATTCATAAGTTTTGATAGAAACGAGCTAAACGGTAGCTATGGACTTGGAAGGCTACAACTGCGTCGTTTCGACATCCTTCGTAAAACTTGTCACAAAGCTAGGCTTTTTGCTCGGAGCATGCATACGTTAGCTAATTTTGCTAGCCTAATAAGGTTTTGCGTCGTGAAAAGCAATTATACATCTCTGCTAAAAAACAATACCCACATGTTTCCCAGCATAAAAGCTAGTCAAAATACACAGAACGAGACGAATCCTAAATAGGGAGAGTCACAATTCCATCTTATCGGTCTGTTTCAATTTCAGTTCAGTTTCAGTTTATTATTCTTTAAGTATACCATGAATGGATAAAAGACACTATACAGACGAGGGTCCCCATGTCAAAGACTGCAACGGGACCTACGTTAATAATAATAATGAAGAGGTGTATTAAAGATGAGCAAGCTAAGTAAAAGAAATTGTGAAAAATACAACATAGATAAATTAAATTAATGAAACCAAATTGTTTGTATACAAGCCTATAGTACATAAAAAACTGTCAATAGATGCAAATGGCAAAAGCAGTCTAATTCATGGTGTAAACATACTTTAACATATAAAAAAGCCTAAGGGCATGAATAAATGCATGAAAGGATGAAGATTTAATGGTGTTGGGTAAACCATTCCACAGTATTACAGCAGCGAATGATGATGTCGTTCTTCCATAGTTAGAATGAACCATATAGACAGTAGAAAATTGGACTTACGTGCAAACCTCGTATTAATAATATTGATGAGGTACCTGGAATCAATGAATTGGTATGAAACCTGTTTAGTAAGTAATTTATAAAAGATAATTATTAGATGATAGTTAAACAAGTTCGTTACAACAAACATGTTATTTTCAAGAAGTAAGAGAGTAGCACTCGTGAAAAACCCGCTGTTAGTGATAATGCGTATTGCTTGGTTTTGTAAGTGCTGAATAGACTAAATATGACAGTGATGTGTGTTTCCCCAAGAAACAATGCCGTAATTAATGTTACTTGGAATGAAAGCAAAGCATAATGATAATAATGCGTCTACGGAGAAATTCTCTTGATTCGATTAACGCTGTAATACCGAAGGTATACTTTTGCTTACTGAAGGCAATGTGTTGAGAAAACTTTAGGTTAAAGTCTAACTTGATGCCCAAAATTACACACATTCCGACACAGGAATGTGATTACCATCTAGAGTTATCTCAGGCAAGCCAGGTAGTATTCTTTGGCTAGATGGGAAAATCATGATTTGAGTTTTGTAAGGATTGATAACTAAATTATTGGAAGGCTACTATGCAACAATATTGTCAAGCTCATTGTTTATTTTAAGGATAAAGGTTCTTAAAGAATTGTCACGCAACGAGATAGTGGTATCTTCGGCGTATAGTGCACAGTGTGCCGATTTAAGACACGTGGGTAAATTATAAATATATATGGAGAATAGTAAGGGACCGAGTATGAAGCTTTGTGGTACACCTTGGTTAATAACTTTAGTATCAGAATGAGCACCTAAAAAAAAAAAAACTGTTTCTTCTCTATCATGTAGGTAAATGTTTAGGGGTTTTAGTACTGGACTGGTAATTCCCAGGGCTTCTAGCTTAGTAAAAAGTATGTTATGATCAATCATATCAAAAGCTTTAGTGAAGTCCAAGAATACCGAACCAACGAAGTTACCCGTATCAATCGAGTGACCAATGTAGTCGGTTAGAGAAATGAAAGCTAAGTTAGTCGAACTGCCAGCGTGAAAACCAAATTGAGAGGATTGCATCAAATTAAATTTTTAAAGTAATTATTTAGGCGCTTACAAAATAACTTCTCAACCACTTTACTAATAGACGACAGAAATAGGACGACAGTTAAACACTTCCGTTTTATCACCTCTCTTGTGTACAGGAATAATCTTAGCCCTTGTAAGGGAAGTCGGAAAATACAACATTTAAAAATATTACTAATTATGGTACAAAGTGCATCAGAAATAAGTAGTGCAACCAGTTTTAGATGAAATGCAGAAAGGATATCTAAGCCAGGGCTGGTATTCTTTAGAGCTAATACCACGGAACATATTTCATCTTCAGTTACGGGAAATTTCGACCACCTGGGGTTCTTTAACGTGCACCTAAATCTAAGTACCCGGGTGTTTTCGCATTTCACCCCCATCGAAATGCGGCCGCCGTGGCCGGGATTCGATGCCGCGACCTCATGCTCAGCAGCCCAACACCATAGCTACTAAGCAACCACGGCGGGTTTCTTATCACTTGGGCAAAAACGAGCAATGACGTTCTTGTCCAACACCTTGCTGTCCACGGCATGAACTATGCCAATGTCTGCCGAAGAAATTTGGCACTCCATTGCATCGGCAACCTTCTTCAATATCGCAGAGCATTCCTCTTCCTGTGGTGATGGAATGCCTTTAATTTCGATGTTATTCATCCTGCCGTGCCGTTCCATGTCGGCGATTTTCTTTGTTAGCGCTTGATTCTAAGAAGTTACCACTTTGTTAGTAGATACTAGTTAATTAAATGTCGCTTTGAAATAGTTTCGCTGCCGTCCCAGGAATACATTGACAAGCATTCATGCTCAAAAGAGAAAAAAAAGAGAGAGAAAGCGTGACAAGTTACATACGATGCTTTCCCTGATTGTCGAAGGAAAACATTGCATGTTCCTGATTGTCCTGTCACGGCACTCAAATTGTGTGCCGAACAAAAACGAAAGCAAGACGAGGAAACGAAAGAAGTAAACGAAAGGAGCTATGATGCACTTTTGTTTACATCTCCTATCTTTTCGTTTTATCCCCGTTTTATCCCTCGCTTCTTTCCTTAGCGCAGCCGTTCTTTTCTCTGGGCGCAGTTTCAAGGGAAAGAGAAAATAAATAAAAGAGAAGCGCAGCATAGTTCACCGTAGGCAGTCACAACGCGAAGAGCCCGTTGTTAAGCGTGACGTCTTCTTTTCTTTCTTCTTCTGTTTTTTCTCTATTCAGCGCTCTTTCAGTTATCGTCGCGTGCATATAGCATTATACAAGGCGGGCACGCAGTGCGCGTGCAATCGCGAGGCTTCGTGACGCCGTGCTTCTACCGCGCTCCGGCGCTGTCATAGTCCGCGCCGCCCCCTAAACGCACGCGACGTTCTGAAATGCCGCGACGCTCCTTGCACGACCCCGTGCTGGAGTGAGTCGCTGAGACGGGAACGAAAGAAAAAAAAAAGGGTGGGGGGGGGGGGGGGGGTAAAGAAATGTTTGTGGAAGAGTGCAGAAGTAGTGGGCGGGTATTGAGGGGGCCCCACCGTGGAGCTGCATTTTAGGCTCACCTGCACCCCCAGAACCCCCGCCCCCCCCCTTTTTTTTGTTCTTCTCGTGCTGCTGTAGGAGCAATGCTCGCCGAAAGTGCACGGGAAAAGTGGCAGCGCTGAACCTATGCAGCGTATCTCTTCGAAACAGGGTCGCATTCGTGTGCGCTGCGTTCGGCCGTACTTTCTCCACCGATGGCTTTTACGCAGTCGCTTTTGCTGTAATTTTTATTTTTTATTATTTGCAGAGCGGGAAAGGGGATGGGGAGCGCAGTCGTGCTGCAGTGACGCCGTCCACGGATGGACGTTCAGCGCTGCGTAACGCGTGTAAAAAGCTGGTGTAAAAATTATTGCTGCCGGCAAGACGAAGAGAAGGGAACGCAATAACAGATAATAAATAATGTGAAAGAGAAAAAAACGTCTTTTCAATGGCAGGGTTGACAAATCGAAGCGAGTGACCTGTCTTCTCTTGTTTATCGGTTACTGCTTCATGAAAACTGCTTCTGCTTCTTCTGTTATGTTACTTCTGGTAGCTACCGCTTCTGCTGCTTTAGTTTTCTGACGTGCGTAAGTGCATGCCAGGGTGTGTCTACATCTTCGAATCCAGACACTGCTTGAGGGAGCGAGTAAGATGAATAGCAGAACAAAAAGTTAAATGAAGAAAACGGATAAGAAACGAACGAATCACTTAGGTTGCGAAATAAAGCGAGAACGGAAGAGCGAACACTAAAATAGTGACTGTGTAGGTATTTGAGAATATTCATTGCCTTGTCTACATTTATGGCCGTGGAGATTTAAGGCAAAGAAAAAACGAAAATGAACGGTAGCGTCCTCATATTTATCGACCCATAGTGTGTTCCTGATGCTGCACATCAAACTGTAAAAGCTCATACTTCCGGATGAATAAATTTCCAAGAGCCGTCGCACCACTAGGAAAGACGGACCCGTAAACTACATATAAGTCGCGGCTGCAAGTGTTGTCCAATCTGCGGACCAAGCAGAAAGACAACACTCTAAGACAGAGACAACATGAAACGGCGCTTCGTAAATGGATACAAAGAAATAATAAAAGACAGAGGATGATAGATATAAGAAAACGGCTATTCCGTTTGTGGAAGTTTGGTGTGCAATGGGTATTTATGTACTGTACGTTTCCAAGCGCTTCGTATAAGTTCCGCGACGAGTCTGGGCGAGAGGTTCAAATAATAAACCGGCACTTCGACCGTTTGAGGTGACCTATATCGAGAATAATCCTTCGGTGCTGGGTTGTGGAGCAAAGTTGTATACCCGCTTGTCCGTCGGTCGACTGTCGCACACCCGTGCTTAAAGTCAATAGCCTGAGCCACAGCGATATCCGCTTTTTCTACAACATCTGAATGGTCTTTTTTTTCTTTTCTGAGTGTGTAATGAGGGAGAGGATTGAGCGCCTCCATAAGTTGATATCGCATACACTGCATAATAAACCAATCAGAAATATACGGGACCATTTGGCCTGCATGGAACATGTGGTTCTGCAGCGCGCATTGACGCGCCTTTCGTAATGGACGCGCGTGTTGTGCATAAAGCGAGGATTTGCGTGACAAAATATCCGCGACGTTTTAGTCATCGCCCCACAAGCCTTCGAACTTTTGTTTTTACGTCGGCAAGCGCATTTTAGTCCCTTGCGCGTGAACGACCACGAGTGAACCTTTCTTTCGCCGCTCGCAAATATTACAGCACGTTTTAGAGATGCGCATCTTTTGTATTAGCCTCATATTGGAAAAATAAGGAGGCCTTATATTTTGCCAGTAGTGAAAAATGGTCAGCAAGTAAACGAGAATTCTAGATGAGTTAAGAAAAGCCAAAATTTCTTGATTTCGTAAGGATTTGAAATCACGATTTATTTTTGGTGCAACGTAAACTTCATAAACGATGAGGCACCTCCACTACAGGAGTTGCTGTTTAGATATTATCGTTTTCGTGGTGACACAACGCAACCAACCGGAAGTGTACTACATGAGAGTTTTCAAAGCTAGACAGAAAATGAGTGCAGATGCATAATCAGTAATCGAATTTCGACGACGTAAAACCGCGACGTTACATTAAACGGAAAAAAAATGCAGCAGATTCAGCAAGTTGGGAACTGTGGGAATACACACACGCACACGTTACCTTGGTGTCGGGGATGCGGGAAGGCGAGCTTTCTGATTCCTTTTTTTTTCTTGCCCTAGCACGGCATGCGCCGCCCTGACCGCCGACGAATGGACGGGTTCTGTGAGCGTTCCCTCTTAAATGGGGCGGTGGGTTGTGCCACCAAGCTATTGTTATTGCTTTGTCTAATGTCCTAATTTTCATCCGCAAACCCATGCGTGCTCACGATGCTTTCATATAAATTATTTGACATTCTCATTCGAACGCGTCGTTACTTCCTGTTACGTGTTTTCTCCCACCAAAGGTCGTTGTTCTAGTGCCTAATCAACTGTACATTAAATGTGCCTTCATTAACTGCCCGAATGGTCGTGGGTTCGACTTCAACTAATAGTCGTGGTTTCGACCATCTATGTTGGCGCTGTGACTTTTGGTGCCATTGAATGTTGGTCCCGACAAAGGTCGAGCGTTCCACTCCACCAAAGGTCACTGGTTTGACTGCCTTAATGAACTCGATCTTGATTAACTTCGCCTTAATTAAGACCGAACCTCGTGGACTGAAGTCCCACCAACAGTCATGGATTTGAGTGCATTAATTAACGCTATCCTAAATAACTGGGCCTTAACTTTGCCTTAATTAGCACCAAGGTTCTCGGGTTCGACTCCTATACCATTGGTCGTGTGGTCGACAATCAATGGCGACATCTTCAATGTTGGGGGTATTGAATTTTGGAACCACAACGCCGAACGGTCAGTTTTTGAATAATGCATCATAACGGATCTTTAGACTCGTGAAGTACTTAAGGCTTTCCGTTTAAAGAACCCGCCCAATTTCCAGCATCAAGTTGTCTGAACCACCATCAGGAACTTTGTTTTTGCACGCCTCAGTTGTTTGTTTGTGATCTCCCTGCTCTTCCGCCATCAAATCTCCTCTTAACAATCGCTCTTGAAGACATGTTTACTTACTCTCCGTTATCGCTGAAGCCAAAGGCCCAAAGCAGCTCAGAGGAGCCTAAACTGACCGCTGTGCAATTATCTTCACATTACAGTAGCGCATGTTCCATCATTTCCCTAGCTTTACAGCAGCAAGCACTTGCTTCTTCTTTCTTATCATACCTTGCTTTATAAGTACGCGCTCTAAGGCATCCTGATCTCGCTTCCATTTGAGTTCGGACACGTGGAGGCGAGCGCAATCTGGTGGTGCTGCAAGGAAGTCAGTGGTTCGCGCGCTCAGCTGTGACTGGTTGGCCCATTTGGCAAGGGAACCGCCAGGCCGCAGCACCCACAGTCCCGAAACCCGGCGTGGTTTTAAAATGAAGGTAGGCGAGCGTAGCGGTAGAAAACAATGAATAGTTAAAGCCTGCGAGACCAAGCGTGCTTAACGCGCGACGTCTCTTTTTCCAAAAGTTGTGGAAGGAGAACCAATCGGGATAAAAAAAGAAAGATGGACGGTTAGTGAGCGAGACAAAGACAGGAGGATGCACCGGTCACCAAGTTGTCAGCCAGACGAACGCAGAAGGCAGATGCGTGCGGCTCAGACAGCGGGCCACTGTGCGTCGCATATCGCAATAGAACAAAACTAACCTGAACGGGCCCATTGGTAGATATATTTAAGCACCTATGTCAAGAGCTGTAACTTTGGCCCTGCTGCAGTGAGCAATTGTTGAGCTCGGCGAAAAAGAAGTACGAAAAGAAAATAATTACTGTTCGACCTCTACAGAAGAAACTAAGCTCGACCTATTGTGGCCTGTCGCCTTCCTTAGTAAAGCGCTCTGAAAATATTATCTCGTCATTCTCTTTCTCTCCTTCCCTCTGCTTTGTGTGGGATAGCCAACCAGAAAAACTTCTCGTCGAGCTTCCTCTCTTCATATTCTTTTGTTTCTTTAATTCACTGTGATTGTATGTCTACGCCCCTTTCCTTATCTCTACTTTGCTATCACTTTACCTCCCCCTCTTTCCCCAGCGTAGGGTAGCAAACCGGATCTACCCATCTGGCTAACCTCCTTGCCGTCCCCCTTTCCCCTCTCTCTCTCTCTCTCTTTCTCTATGTCGCATGTGGCAGGTATGGAAAAAAGGCTCCAGTACACACATTCCCGCAGTCTAGAAAGTTTTCTTATGCCAATATTTGCATGCGACCCAGAATTTCAGGTTAATTATATACGCTGAACCGACCTCCACTGTCACTACCGAAAACGCTCGATGCGATCGAGCCTCCTAATCAGTAATTTCGTCCCACAGTTTTACATATTTAGCACTGTTCCGAAGAAATGTACCCGTGTTTGATGAGCTATCAGGGTATTATAAACTTTCGAGTGCGCAAATATGTAATTCCGTGCAGTTTCATTTTCGAGCAGATCGTGCTGAACGCACATCCCGCTTCTCTTCGAGCTATTTTCGGACGCGTCGCCCAGTGCAGTAGGGTTTGTTTTGGACATAAGTATCGGCTCAGCGTCAGAAATTGTAGGGTGAGCCTTATGCATTCGCAAATTCGAATTTCTCTCCTACGTGAGGGACAATGCCGTGGGAATGTGCCCCGCAAATTGGAAACGGAGATTGAAAACCAAGACAGAAAATACCGGTCGTACGTGTGGGACTTTCACCTTCGTCTGTACGAAACGCAAGGCATGCAGCCAACGAAGAGTGCGATGCTGCATGATTCGAACGCATTTTCGGTGCCCGTTTCAGCGCACGCTCCCGCTGTGACATCTTCGGTCTCGTGGCTTCCCATATATATATATATATATATATATATATATATATATATATATATATTTGTTTTTGTTAGGCCGTTCCACCGTAAGAAGGGGCGTGCTGGTCCTGAGACCAACACGTTAACCTCTACGCGCTTCTTCTTCCGAGCAACCTTGTCTTTGTACACGTACTCCCTCATTCTCGGCGACCCTCGACTATTAGATCGCCGCTGAAATTCGAGCGCCTTTAATTAACGCAGTGCAGCGAAACCGTTCGTTGTGGCGGACGAACGGCTTCCCGAATATGTAAAGCACGCGCTTCCGCGTGCGCTCGAGCTTCACGGAGGGACCCCTTACATCGCGATGACCACCCGTGAATTCGACGCGGCTCTTAATTACTCGACGTCGCCTGGCGATCCGGTGGTACATTGTGGTCTTTGTTTTGTGCATGTTTTGCCGGCATCTGTGACCATGTGGAGAAGCAGCGACGAAGGTTCATTATTGCTTCTCGAACACGAGCTGCCGACACTACAAATTGAATCGTCTTGCCTGAAATAATCACTTGAGAAAGAAGATTGTCACTATAGTTTCAAGGCTTAGTGGGACGTATGCGAATGAAATTTGGAAGATAGAAACCTGAGCAAAGGCCTGTCGGCTGTCCCTGTCTCACTGTGAGCAGTGTTGCAATTTGCCGGCAGTGTTGCAATTTCCTTGGAACGGTTGTGCTTCGGTCGTCCCAAATGCGATGCGTATTGTTCATGTTATTTTTATTTCCATTTTTTTAGCGATTAGAACAGCTAATGTCAAGCTTATATTACTTTATAGGAAGGCCAACATTCCGCGCGTATTTATACGCATGATGTGTTTCATGTTCAACTTTGTCGCCCATTTGCGAATGACACAAAAACGCGATAACGTTGCTCGTTTCACTTATTTAATGTTACATTAGCCCAAAGCCGTGCGAATTGCCTGGCGTATTTTGTACTAAAAGTCCGACACAGTCCTCTTTTTTTTTTTTATCTTCTGCCATGTACCTTAACTCTCAGCGGCACAATACGGTGAATATTCCGTCCAATATCCTCTACCCGTATTCTTCTGAATATTCATATTCAACTCGATAATCACACATCATTCTATTACTATTATATATTTAGGTTATATTTGGTGGGGGAATATGTCTATCAAGTTCAGGTACGAAGCATACCACTGATTATTCATTTTCTGACAATGGACATTTAGGAGACTACGGAGCTTCTGACACTATGTTTACTACGGTATCTTCGAACATGTCTGGATCTCGCTACCGCGCGAGTTGCTATTGTTTCGCCGAGTGGTAAGTCATAATTGGATTTCCGTTTGTCTCGTCGCACATCACGGCGAGAACGCCTGGCAAGATGGGCCACGTTAATTCCAAAACAAGAAGTTCAGGTTACGCACGGGATGCTTTCGCTGGAGGCGCATCAACAGACCGACCGAAATAGCCGAAGCGCGAAAGATCTGCCGCCTAAGAATTCTTTCAGCGTCAGAGTTACTTCTTTATGCTTGGCCAACATTTATAATGTTACTGAACGTATAAGCCAAACGTAGATGCCACCGCTAGCCTTTTTTACGAGAATTTTACTTTTATTTGCGATAATAAAGCAATACGCTTGAAATTTACGCCAGTCCGGGACAATACCACGGTCTGCGCCTTGCGTGGGCGTGGTAGGAGGGTCACAAAGCGCGCGCTCGAGTAACGAATATTTCGCTCAGTCGAACGAGCTTTGTAGAATGCAATTATTTTCATACTTCGATTCAAACACGTGATATGAGAATAACTTTCCTTTGTGTGGTCAGTGTTATTATACGCGATAGAAAGCAGACATTCTTGCAGATACAAACACGCTTTCATAAGAGGAATGTGCTATCCTAATTCCTTCCCATGTATCATTTCATAAAATAGGCCTTCGAGCCACCCCGTAATGAAAATATTTTTTGTTATCGTCATCTTTTTACAACGGGTCGCTGACCATCGTGTGAAAACAAAAGTTGACGTTTCCGGATCTGTGTACAGATTGCTTGTTCACAATTACCGGGCCAGTACAAGATTTATTCGTGTATACCTGAGCACTGGTCCCAGCTTTCCAGAATGCACGTGCAGATTGCCTTCCATCCTGTTGCGCGTGTTGAGGGCGGTTTAGATAACTAGCGATTCTAGACGTAGTTATACTGATAAGTTCCTTCTGTTTGGGCAATATACATGATGTTGGCAGCAACCCGTTTTAATAATCACGCGTTTACCAGACTAGAAGTTGTTCTGTTGTACTCGCGGTCACGTCAGCTTAAAAGAAAATTTGTTCGAGTTTTACAGCAGCCCGTGAAACGCCGTAAATATTCTCAGTCTCACCGAAAACGCAAGTAATTATTTTTACACGCAGTCATTCCATCAAGCACATTAAATTTTAAGATTTCCATGAGGTGATAAGCCAAATAAATCGCAGCTGCCGCTGGTGAGACTATCCATCTTAAAGGCTGACACTGTCTTGGCTGTGAAAGGCCTTTCTTTCAATTTGGCCTGTCACTTCCAAGTCCCTCCCAGCTCTATTGCTCGCTTTCAGACTTCAAACTATCGGACCAGTCTTCGCAGTTCCCAAGCTATCAAGTAAAAGTGCATCCTCATGTTAGCGGGCAACCTCACCAGTCGCCTACGCTATATACAGGCCCCTAAGCACAAGAAACGACGGTGTGCCAATCTGCCAGGCTTCGTTCTCTCAAGAAAGATGTCTCGGCCCTGACACGCCTCAGAAACGCCTAAACACCCACAACTTCAATGGATTTCAACACACCAAAATGCTTGTGAGCTTTTCGTGTAGATGTGCATTGGTCATGAAAATACCGTCGCCATTAGGTAGGCTGTGCGATCTGGGGTGTTGGCGCCTGAGTGCATGGTCATACAATCAGCTGGCGTTACTCCCTTAATGATAGTGAGCAGTGCTAGTTGACAACAGTTCATCTGTAATAGATGGGTATATATATATATATATATATATATATATATATATATATATATATATATATATATATATATATATATATATATATATATATATATATATACGCATAATTACAGCGGCACGGCTGAGGTAGAAGCTACCCGATCATTGTATTTGTGAGACATCAGTGCTTTCTTCCGGTTACGCCAAATGACTTGGGCGTATGACAATTTCAGGTAACAGCCATGGTTGCTCTGTGTCTTCGGCGTTACACTACTAAGCACGATATCATGAGGTCAAATGGCGGCCGTGGCGGCCACATGTACAAGGGGGCGAAATGCAAAAACACCCGTGTACCGTGCATTGGGTGCATGTAAACGAACCCAGGTGGTAGAAAGTTATTCGAAGTCTCCCCACTACGGCGTGCATCATAATCAGATTGTGTTTTCCCCGTAAAATCGCACAATTTAATCATCTTTTTTTTAATTTTTACACTTTATGGTATATTACCACTCTTCACAATGCAACAGCTGATTGGAACCCGCGAACGATTTCAAACTGTCGCTTTGGTCGTGGCCCTTCACCCTATACCCAGCCCTTCACCCTATACTGAGGGTGAAGCTGAGGGTGATAGGTGGCCTGAAGAGGGCGACACCATGGCTACGATGGTGCAATGGTTATGGCGGACGATCGGATAGATGGCAGAGAAAGTGTGGTTTCAAGCTTATAACTTCGGCGGCATAAATGCTCCCAGGGGTTTTCGTAGTAAATGGTGTGGTATGGCAAAACTTTATTGAAGTCCTGCAGATCGTGAGTTTTCACGAAGCGCGCCGCTCCCACGTGGGAACCGGGGGGCCGAGTCTCTCGGCGGCAGTAAATGCTCGCAATAATTCTATAGCAGCTTCTACGGTAGTACATACACCCAGCAAGCAGAATGGTTGCCTGTGGCAAATGTGAGGGTAAATAACTGCCATGCCGTCAACTACACCTGTTACTTTTTCGCTATTTTTCAGTGCGCAGGTTGTCAAAGAGTGGCTCGCGGGAGTGTCTAAGCTTACATGCTCGCATTTTCACGAAAACGATTCTCATAAACGACGCTAAGCTGGCCAGAACCTCTTGCTCGCAAGTTAGCGAGTATTTCTTTATTTGTGCTAGCCTCAAGAAAGCAAGAAAAGGGTTCACAACGCTGTATATTCAGACTTGAGACACTATCCGCCGTCTACAAATTTCACTTGTGGTTCACCTCTGCTCGTAGAAGCAAGATTGTGATGTAATTAGCTGTGTGCTAGGAAAATTTGCTATCACAAAGCGCCGCAAGCGTAGTCGCAATGGCCAGATAATAAACATAATGCATGGTTTTGTAAAGTTTTCGTGCCTCATGACCTTGGGTCTTGGCGGTCCGAAGCAGTACCGTTGGTTACACAGTATACCTGGCACCTTTCCCGTAATGAAGTAAAGAATAAAACAAAACAAAAAAACAGAAAGAGAGAGAGAGCGAGAGAGAGAGACGGCGACGATCGAACAGGAAAGCAGCAGAAGCATAAATTATGCCATTCACGCATTTGTTTCCAAGGCGAACTTCTCCAGCGCGTCCCCTTTGCTCCGGAGACATGTTTACGACGGGATGTAACCCACGTGTACAGTGTGTATGTGCTAACGACGAGTCGGCGATCGCAGTTGTCGGCGAAGTCGGGCTAGTGCAGGGAACCAGGAGTGAAAAAGAATCACACGTACAGGACTAGGAAAGGGGGAGAAGGAGCGTGTTCTTGGCGCGTGATGCTTCCTGGGGCGCAGTAAAAGAAATCTATTCCAACGCCCGCTCGGCCTGTACGTCGGCTGCTTCTCCGGCCGACTGGCTACCGGCAAATTGCCCCGACGAGAGATAACTCGGTCGCAAACGCACGCCATCCTCATCGGAGAACTGCAAGAAAAACAAGAGGCTGGGAAAGGCAAAGGAAAGCTGTACATATATACACTGCGCTGCCAAGTCGACGACGGGGAACGACTTTGAAGCCAATGCAGCAGTTCTGGTTGTTTATGGGCCAGCGTAAAATTCCGCGCGCGTGTACCATTCGCGCGCAATGCATCGGGCAGCGCGCCAAGCGCGTCAAGGCGCGGGCTCACGAACACACGACAGCGCCAGAAACAGGCAGCTGCTCGTCCCTCTCTTTCTTCCCTCCACCCCCTTCTTTGTTTCCCACCGTCTCCCATCCTGTCTCCCTCCCATTGCTAGACGTCTTCTACTACTAACCGTCGCCTCGCCTGTGGAGCGGGGCGTCGTCGTAAAGTGTTTATGTCCCTGCGTCTTGTCATTGTCTGCCCCCTTCACGTATAGTTTTCCCTCGCGCTTCGTCAGCGCTCTTACAACCACCCTTCTCGCTTCTTCGGCCTTTCTTTGCAAGTTGTGATCGTTTTTTCTGTTATTATTATTATTACGGTTATTCGCGTGCGCCAAGGAATCGCAGGCTTCACGTTCGGTAGCTGCGCGAGCCACTAGACATGCAGCGCAGTGAACAGCGCACAACCGAACGGAGGTGGCTTGGCGGGCCATCAACGACGCACACTCGCGCCCGGGGTGACGTCACTATAAAGCAGGCTCATCGAAGATTCTGCGCTCGTCTGGAGAGTGTATGTACAGTTCACACCGATGCCTCTCGGGCATACTCGGTACTTAAAGGGGGAAACCAGCGCGGCAGATCCCGCCGTTGTTTATGCGCGAAGATTTCGCCGTAAATCACGGCCGTACGCTGCGTGCATTACCCGCGAAATATGCTACCGCATGAATTTGAATTTTAGTATCTGCTAACAACGCTCCTTCTTTCTTTCTCATTTCATTTTCTCTCATGTCGAGCCTGAGACAGGAATTGCGCAACTTAGGTTGACAGATGCATAAAACGTAAATGTATATAGCCTAAGAAAGAAGGGCTACATGAAATAACGCAGCACTTCTTTTTTTGCAGGTTCGCTAACTATTTTTTATTTTTTGCTTTAGGGTTACACGATTACATTTAGGATTACTTTAAGATTACATGTCATGCCGATGAAATCTCATGAAATCAGGAAACTTTACGAAAACATACACAAATTGACGGCTTAAGAAAAGAAAAGAGGCCTGAAGTAAGAGAAGAACGAGAAGGTGAAAACGCCTAATTACGCATAAAATGTGTTTAGCACCAATCAAACGATAACTCGTTCAAGTGCACTAATAATTAGTACTACACATAATGCGTGCACATAGTTCTTGCTCACCTTCAAAGATATATTAGTTTCTCCTACATTTGCGTCGGATTTGTGTATCCTGAACGGTGTTAGCGCATTTAAGTCACCTGACTCTGACATTTTCCTTTTTGTTGCCATTTCATTGCTCGGTCTCGGTTTGCTGTTTCATACTGAGCCTATATTTGTTCGCTCCAAAAAGGAGTAGCTGGAACAGCCTAAAGCCGCCAACACCTTCGAAATATATCATGTAGTAAAAAAGTAAAAAAAAAAATAAAAGACGCATTCATCAATCACACGGAGCTGCTGTAGAAAGGAATACGCCAGCAATATGCTGTTCTTCTGATTCATCTTCGTTATTCATAACGCTTGTTTTAAATGCTCACTGTGCCAGAATGTCACGTTCAATTTCAGCTCGATCGAGAAGCTATACTGCAGCAAACTGAGCGTTAGGGTAAACGTAGGCGGGGACGCCCTTTGGTCGCCTAATAAGATTTCTCACATCGTCATTACCATAGAGGATTCTTGCGTGCATACTTTATAAGTGAACCGGAGGCGCATAATTACTGAGAAAGTGACCAAGTAACTCTGCCGCTAGCTGTACACCTGAAGCTTGTGATGCTCACTGTCAACATGCAACAAATCTCGCTCGCGCACTTCTCGTCACGCACGAAGTTTGCACGCAGTTTGAAGGCAGCGATCCCGTTTGCACGTCGTCAGACGCATATTTAAAGAGACCTGCCCGCTCTTGCCATATTAACCGAAGTGTCGTACTCGGGTATCGTAGAAGCTAATGTGCACTGATGGGATTCGAAGCGGTGTGCGATGAATATAAAACCAGGCGAAGAAATTACGCGAAGGTACCTGATACTCCTCTAAGGGTTTTACACGAATGCATGGATGTTTAGCGGCTGGAATTCGATCATACCTCGCCACCTGTTATCTATCACCGTGCGGCCTTTGATAGAAGACACAAAGATAACAAATAAAGATCTTGTGGGCGCTGGACTGCACCCGCCAAAACTACGAGAACCCTACCGTGGCCCTCAAATGTCGAGGTTTAGTTTATAGAATGTTTGTTTTCTCGTTATGGTAAGGAAGGTTCGTCTTAATGAAAATCACAAAGACATCTGCACATAAACGAGGCATGCCTTGGTTGGTAATAACATTATTGAATTGTCCGGCATGTTTAGAACTACCGGTTACACAAACATTAAAAGATAGCTTTCAAATTTGTTTTGCCGTAATATGCGTAGGCGGTTATGCAGTCATTATCGAATAAAGCCACGGAACGTGCGATCGCCATTAGATACGTCTGGTGTCTATTCCGGTTACGTTCTATTACAATGTAAGGCATGCAGGCATATCAGGTATGCAGGTATTCTGTCGACCATGGATCAAATATTGCACACTCCTGCTTAACATATCGAAGCAGCATTGTACACAATTTCCTCGTTTTCCCGATAAGCTTCTTTTATCAGTTCCCTACGATTTATTATTTATTATTTTGCTTTCCTTTTTTCTTCCCACGCTCTTGCTTGAAAACCACCGAGCTTCTTGGTTCTCATCCTCAGGGCAATGAAACGTGACTGAATTGAGTGTTCTGAATACTGTCGATACTATGGAAATTACGCTGGATGCCTTTCGCATTTTCATTTTTCCACATTGACGCTTTTTATACAGTGATTGTAAGTAGAGATTTAATAGTAAACGAGCAGTGCGTCTCATTTTTCTTGCATAATCTTTGCTATCTCTCGAACTTAGAAGCGTTTGGGTGTGAGCTAGATGGTACGGGTCATTCATCTTAAACGGCGGCAAAGAATGCCCGGGCAAAGAAGAGCACATGACCAGCGCTGACTGCCGACAATATCTTTATTGAAGTCTGCACAAATATATACCATTCGCAACGGGCTGAAAGAGAGAAAGTATGAAAAGGAAGGTGAGTCATCGTCAATCAACTCCTGCTTCGCATGCGTCAACGGTAAAACTAAATAAATATAAAATACACGATATGTACACAATCGAAACTGATTAACTTTTAGGCACTTAGGTACCTTATCGCAAAGAGCTTTTTAAGGGGCGCCTACGCGAGTCGCTCCTAACTCCCAAATTGTAAAGGCCTAAATGATTTCCCTGGCCATCTGGTCGCTGTATGTTCTCAGGGCACACGTGTCTGATTTTTCTGATTTTTCATGTCTATAGCCCTGCGCTTCGAGTTGTCCATTAATTCGCGTTCGGTCTGTGATTTCATAGCCTCCTGGTATAGTTCCGATGGCAGAGCTACCGTCCCGGTAAAAGCGTTGGTCCGAGCCGGGTTCGATTCCCAGGCCATGACCAATTTTCCACAATAGCTAAGCTTCCTCTACTAAAAAACCCCATAGCTTTCCTTCGTAGTTTCGTGGTACTTTCAGGTAGATGACACCATTACCCTTTCGCAAGTTTCCTCCATCTCACAAATTATTGCTCAGCTGATTTGTACCAGAAGGTCATCTATCGCTGCCAAATTGCTTTACAATGTATAGTTATATCGAATGACGGATCGCGCAAAAAATTTGTCGATCACACAATCATCAGCAGCATCACTTGAAAATATGTATTGACTGCAATGTCATTAATATCAAGAGCTGCAGTGGGCACTAAAACTAAACCTCGACGGACACCTAATGTCACACCAACTGCATCAATAGATAACCCGCTCTATAAACAATAAGCTACTGCCATGGGTATTCTCAGATCTATTCTATTGTTTGCCAATTAAGTTGAGCGCAAGGCATCATTCTTTTGTATCGTTTATTTAGCTTAGTAACTTATTTCTAATTTTATTCAATAATGATACTCTTAATAGCCCTCAGCTTAGGCTATTACACAAGAAGGGTGATGAAGGGGGGGGGGGGGGGGAGACGAGAAAAATATTATGTTTTTAAAAGAAAGACGAGAAACAAGATTACATGGCACTATATGAGACTACAAAATATGGAATGGACTAAACGTCCAAATTATGCAGGCAATAAGTATAATACAGCCAAATGTTTAGGAAATGGGTAACAAATTAGTAATACAGCTCATGAAGAAGCGAATCATGAATTGAAAGGTGAAAAATTGATCGGCGATTACGATACTCGGTAATGTTAAATTTCAGCGCAGCTCTTTGGGTGTTTTGATTTTCAGACATATGAAGCAAATAATTTAAGAGACATCCACATATGTGCAGCTACGAAGCACTCCTTATTTTCCACATATGCTCTTTCTTCAAGGAACACTCCTCTCCCAGCCATTGGTTGTCATGAAGCAAGCCTAGTGGTCGGAAAATATATGTTCGACTAGCTGGGCCAATGACTGGTTCTCCAAGACATAGTCTATGCAAGTGTTTCGCGAGGTGGGCCAAAGCTGTTGGAGAAGTAACAAGTGCAAGGAAGGGGGCTTTCTCACGCATAAGCGGTAGGAAGTTCTTGTTTGTCATTATATATGTTGAAATGTGTACTTGTTTATCTATATCGGGTGACCACGTTTCACCGCTTAACAAATGTTATCGCACAGTGCAGGACGCACCTGCATGTATCGGAAGTTTGTGGAATGTTGTCGATTGTTCGGTCCGCTATCTGTCACCGAACATTGTGTAATCTGATTACATGTATGCGTGACGCGAATAGTGTAGAGCTTTGTGGAAAACACGCGGGCCCCAGTGATTACCTTGGAACGTTTGGCGACTGATGTATAAAAGCCGACGCGCTTGACCCGCTCATCAGATTTTCACGATCGCCGACTATGTTCGCTGCTATCCTTCTGTTTTAAGTGTAACTTGCTTTTGTGGGCACAGGTTCGCCCGTTAAAAGTTAGTTTCGTCTTCCACAGTGTTACTACTGTGTTCTTTATACGTCACTGACAATATCTTACCGAGGAAGTCATCGACGAACAGATGACGGCGCGCTACTCTGGCGCCCCTTTTTAAGCGCGGCAGACAGACCTCAACTCATGCAGCGCTGTTTCCTCGGTGGCTACTCTCCTCCTGCGCTTTCCACATCTCGCTCTCTTTGCTTCCACTTTCATTCATTCTCCGCTGTCCTCCGTGTTCACTCTCTTTCATCATCCTCTGTGCCAATAGATCGGTCCCTCAGTTACGCCAACGCCGCTCAACACCCGAACGGTCGCTTAAGAGCTGCGTTCTAAAAGCTTTTGTAACGCGCTTCACACGAGGGGTACAGAGTACATTTCGTGCATGACACAATTTTCTACATGGTGCATGTGACATGTACAGGCACACACTTAGCTGGAAATAAAGCAATAATTGAGATGAGGCTCTGACAAAGAGAATTGTAATTTGTTTACCAGAGTTCACAGCACGTCCACTCATAATGCGTCACGGTGCAGTTAGTCTACAGAAAAAAAAAGGAAATAAAAAAAAAAAACGTTGTTTACATGGGCAGCAATGAACCCTGCTTATGAATGACGACTTCGTTCTTTGAAGACTCTCGCGAGGCACGGCCGTTAAACACGAGAATCTCTGTTACAGTTCTTTCGTCCTCTATAGACCGTAGAAGAATAAGCGAAAATATTTCTCCAAAGTTAAATTTGACATACGAAGGTGCGCACTAACCATTGTGAATAACAGTGCCGCGTCCTTATAAGAATGATCAACTGTCGACCTAAACTACCATTTAGCTATACAAGGTGTCCCAACTAACTTAAGCCAGAGTTTAGAATGTGCAAATTTGGCTTAGCTGGACAGAACAAAGGTAATGCTGTTTGCCGTCGCTTAGAGGTGCTCAAACTATTTTTGGATTCTGCGTAATTAGATAATTAGTCTTAATTATTCAACTCCTCAAAGAGTATAATTAGATTAAAAGTGTCAATGAGAAAGTTGTAGAGCGACATGAAAAACTCCCGATACAGCTTTGTGTTCCTCAGTACGTGCTACGTGCTTCATAAGATTGTTTTTCCGAGCGTGAAAGGAGCCCGCGAATACACGCAGTGCTTCGAACCTGCATGCTTGATTCGAACCTTCTTCCAATTTTGCAGGCATTTGCGGGCTTACTTCATGCTCGGAAATAAAAATTATTTGTGTAGCACGTATTCAGGAACAGAAATCGGTACCGGGAGTTTTTCATGTCATTGACACTTTTCGTCTAGTTCTAATATTTCAGAAGTTGAATAATTAATTAATACAAATTTTCTAACTAGACAGAATTTCGCGATAATTTGAGTACCTCAAGGCGACGCAAAGAACGTTATCTTGGCTCTGTCCAGATACGTGGCATTTGCATATTTTTAAACTCTGGCTAAATTTAGCTGGGACAAACTTTTTGTACGACTCTAATGCAACTGCGATAACTTAGAGGTTCTTAACCATCTGCGATGACAACATATATTTTGTCGTATCAACGTTATTTTGTCCAGACTTCCGGTAGGAATAACTTGTACATATGGTGTTGTAGTGCGAATGTCACCTGACCAGATTCCACAATTATCTTTCCCTTACACGCCGTATGCATCGAACAAAAATATATTATGCAAAAACATGGCGTCATAACGCAAAAAGGCATCGATGTCTATAGTGAGTCGTACATCCAAGTAGTTTTGGGATTTAAGAGAAGTTGTCTGCTTAGGGAATAAATACGTTCTTGTTTCATATCTCATTTTCGGGCATGGCATTAACTTACTTTTAAAAGGATCCGCTTGTCTGCTTCTGCTTGCCGTGTAAGGAAACGTTGCGAAACCCGCGCCCCGAATCCAGACTTTCGTGCCAGACGATTAACAAATCAAGTTATAAGTAATCTTCTTTTTAAGCAAATGGCAGCTCCGCAGCACACGCTTCGTGGACTTGCATAAAAGAAGCTACGCGACTTGCCGTGCAAAGTACGTAGAAGCACTTCCCACTCCCCGAATAAAAACGGAATACGAAAGAATGCCCTGGCGCAGATGCTATGCTTAAAAGGCGCTCGCCGTTGCGACAAACAGATGCCTTAATGGCTGTGCCCTGCTGCCGTCCGTGTTAAACCCGCTCCACAGGCACATCAGTGCCGCCCGAACGTCACGACGCTCGCGAGTGGTCGCGTCAGCCGACCTCAGCCAGACGCTGCTGAACGATAAAAACGGCGAACAAACAACCGGGTAGGAAAAAAAAATGCACAGCATTAAGCAAACAAGCGAGCGATGAAAGGGAAAACATCGGCGTGGGACGGCCCGAGCAATTTGCCGAGGTCTCGCGCTGCGGCGCCAATCCGCCATGACGAGGTCGCTCGCCCCGTCTCCCGGGTCGCGCCGGTGGACGAGAGTGCGGCGACGCTGTGTAGCGCGCATAATGGCAGCGACCAAACTGCTCCAACGTAACGGCACCGCGGTCCTCGCGTTATGTGTTAGCTGTTAGCGCGCCCTAAAATTGCCCCGCGCTTTCTGACCGCGCAGTAATGAGGATCGGTATGGCCGGGCAAGTTGTCCGCTTTGCCTCAATCGTTCCTTCAGCCCCTATGGCGGAGCTATTGCGCGTCGGCGTGCGGGCGATAGTGCGCCCGCCTGTTCGCGTATGTGTGTGTGCGTGTGCGTGTGTGTTGTGTTTATAAGCGAGACCCTTCGCGTACGAATGCACTTGCTCCCTTGTGCGTGCATGTGAGTGAGTGTGGATGTTTGTGTGTAGGTTCCTTAAGCGTACGCGGCGTTCGCGTTAGTGTGCGAGTGAGCGCGAGGTTTCGTACGCGTCATCGTTAAGTGCGCTATGCTTCTCAGCCCGTGCCGATTGTTTCTCGAAAGCTGCGGTGCCGACATTAGCAGATTCCAGAAGAACAGTGCCGCCGAATCCAAACGAAGGAATGTTTGCCCGTGGCCTGCCAAACAGTTGCTCGGTGTTATTGTCAGGTTGCGTAAAAGCGTTACACAGCAGAGAACACCAGTATTCCCGCTGCAGTAAGCCTGATATTCGCCAGTAATGCAGAAGTGCGTTTCGGCTAGCCGTGTTTAGTGTCGTTTGTTACGCATACACGGCGTTCTTTTATGAAACGGAACACGCGAGCGCGTGGCCTCTGCTCTGCGGAGGCTGGTTAGAACTCCAGTAAGTGGCAGAAAGACGAAGCACGCGTCGAATACGCAAGCGCACTGGAAACGTTGAAGTGCCAACATAGGTCCGGTAGTTATTAGCTACTTCCGGCGTATTTTAATGCATACACATTCTAGGGCTACCTCCTTTGGAACTTTTTCCGTTCGTCTGTCTGTCTGTAACGCGGGACACGATGCACTGCATGCATAGGCACATATGAGCTCCTATCGACACATATATATATATATATATATATATATATATGAGAATGCCTTACGGCTACGTATGACTACTGAGCTTTTTGATTATGACTATAAATATTGAGTACTGAAGAAGTATAAGTGTAAATAAGGTTAATGAAGACCAATAAGATTACTTACCATAAAATTATATAAGCGTAACGACAAATAATGGAGGTTAATTAAGAATTGTGAATCTAATTAAAGTTAATTTAGGTTAAGGTATTAGCCTTATGAAGAGTTACTCAGGTTAAATGAATGGAGCCTAGTGAAGAGTAGTGATCCTTTAGGGACGAGACATATAAAATACCCAGAAAGAACGGTTATTTTAAATCTAGATGTGCAACCAAATCAAGAATAAGCGTAACTGAAAAAAAGAAAAACAAAACAATATTTTGTGGAAATATGTTTCCGAAATATGGGGAAAGCACCAGGCAGTAAACTGGAAGTGGGCTTCGCCCCAAGCCTCCTATGTCTTCATTTGGAATATGTACAGGCAGCTCTCATCCTATGTGAACCTCATGTGTGTATTCCATTTGCTTTACGTCACGTGTGTAACACCACTGCAGCCGGAGATCTGTCATTGGTCTGTCTCCTGTGATCGTGCTTTAAAAAGGACACGAGTCGCCTGCCAAACTTCGTCCCTCGCTTGTGCTCCAAACCAACAAATGAGGCTTGCTGCTTGTCATCCCGTGTTGGCTGAAGACGTATAGCCGAAAACTTCTTACTGAATGCTCAAACCCGGCAAGAATTTTTTTTTTCGGCTTTGTTGCTTTTAAGCAACACTAGTCAATAAATGATTCAGAGAATTTTGAGCTTATGTGAACCTAATTAGGTAAATTATTTGATAATTAGTTATCTACTTATACAAACGTGTCCGCCATACGTTTATTAGGCCAAATAATTAATCAGATAATTAAGAAGATGTCGTCATTATAAAAATAACTAAGCCTGCATAGTTAATCAACGAAATAATTACGTTTAATTACCTATGCTAAAGATCGACCTGAGTGCACTTGCCTCTCCTAAACCGCGCTGAATCACGTGAGGTTGAGTTGAGTTCGCGGTGAAGTGGTTAGCCAGAGCTGCATACGGCAAAAAAGTATGCAGAAAATCTACTGGAGTTGTCTTAAGTACGCATAAGCCTAGCCCCAAATTTCAAGTTGGCCTATCCCAAATTTACGTTGGCCCACCCTCAAATTTAAAGGTCCCACGCCTACTATAGGCTTCCCGATGAATTTTCCGTGGGCCCTATGTAATAATATGGGTATTCTTTCTAATCGGTTGAGCCCGACGCTATTCAACCTAGTGCTCGTTGGCCTAGTCAGATGCTTCCCAACACAGTTCATGTATCAATATATGCCGACGACATCTGCATTTGGGCGTCTGCTGTAACACGACTGCAGGTACGAGCACGGCTACAACAGGCAGCTACGTTAAAATCACTGTACTTGTGAAAACAGAACTTAGAGCTGTCTTCAGAGAAATGCTGCCTTGTTGCATTCACTCAGAAGGAAATGAAACGTTACACTGTAAATGTCAATGGGCAGGCAGTTCCAAATGCGCGGAAACACCCCTTTTTAGGGGTAATTATTAGTAACAGCTGTGTCTTGCCAGTACTCACGTACGGGGCAGAAACCTGGAGGCTTACGAAAAGGGTTCTACTTAAATTGAGGACGACGCAACGAGCTATGGAAAGAAGAATGATAGGTGTAACGTTAAGGGATAAGAAAAGAGCAGATTGGGTGAGGGAACAAATGCGAGTTAATGATGTCTTAGTTGAAATCAAGAAAAAGAAATGGTCATGGGCAGGACACGTAATGAGGAGGGAAGATAACAGATGGTCATTAAGAGTTACGGAATGGATTCCAAGGAAAGGAAAGCGTAGCAGAGAGCGGCAGAAAGTTAGGTGGGCGGATGAGATTAAGAAGTTTGCGGGGCAACATGGCCACAATTAGTACATGACCGGGGTAGTTGGAGAAGTACGGGAGAGGCCTCTGCACTGCAGTGGGCATAACCTACCTGATGATGATGATTGACCGCGACCTATCATGGAGCCCGCATGTTTCATGCCTGAAGAAGTGATTATTGAGAATAATACAACGCAAATTTCTAGGCGGAAAGTCATGAGGCACTTCGGTGCGGTCAATGGGTCAATGCTGCAGCTTTATAACGCCTTGTTCCCCGGTTTCGCAAGATACAGCCTCCCTGTGCTTGGTAACACCTGGGGCGCTATAGCGTAAAACTATTCCTAACTTTTCTATTCCAATTCTGCTATCAGCCCTCCACGATTGGTCAAAAACCTTTTCGACCACCCCCACTTCACCTGTCTGTCACGCGACGTCACGAAAACCGCGATACCTCCCCATCTGATATGACATGTACACACTGATTATGCATGATTTGACAGAAAAAAGAAAAACAGTTATTTCTGATTAGACCCCTTTTCGCCAGTAGCCCTCGGCTATTGGTAAAAAGTTTTCGGGCTGCACCCACTTCACCTGCCTGTCACGCGACGTCACAAAACCGCAAGAACTCACCGCGTCAACGTGACGTGTACGCGATAAAGATGCATTCATATGCCGAACAAAACTGAATTTTCTTCGGTATAGCCACAGGCTGCCCCGTTCCGAAAGGAATAAAAGATGGCTGCCGCCGATCGCTCAGACGCTGGCTACTCGCACTTGCCGGAGAGCATGGGTGTATTTGCGTATAATAAAACTTCTTGCGTGGCCGTGTAACGTTTTCGAGCACATTCGGCACGTTTACCCCCTCATTCTGCCAACTCTTCTTTGCTGAGGGTCCGTTTTAGTGTCGTTCTTGAGCTTCCGTTGCATGCCGCCGCGATTTTCAACCAGCCACCGCAAGCTAAGTAAGGGAAAGCCGACCAATCGTAGACGCCGGCACCACCCTCTTCATCCGGTTATCGACTTTGAGTGCAGTGGCTCGGCCCCATCGAATCCCTCTCCACTTGAGCGTTCTCCTCGCCTCTTGTCAGCCAATTAGATACGACAAGCCGCTCAGTGTAGGCAATGCTATTCGTTTCTCAAGCAAACAAAAGTGACCTCCTATGAAGGAGGAGAGTGTTTGATTGGTCTGTTCAGACAACCCGGCGGGTGACCGCCCGGTGCTTGCGTTGGTGTTTACGCAAATTTGACATCAGGACATTGGAATGGAAACATATTGGAATAGTTTTACGTTATAGGGCCCCAGCAAAACAAACCTGCGTGTACTCCAGGGACTACAAGCTCAAGCCCTAAGGACGTGTCTCGGTCTTCCGAGGTGTGCGTCTACAGCGGCAACGATTGTCATAGCTCGAGATCACCCAATATCAATGTACTTGGCAACTGACGCTCTCAGGGCGCATATTCGGCAGGTTGCCCGATTACCTTCTCACCATCTTGTTGCTCTATCCCCAGAAAGGCCACACGTAACCTCATTGCCATCGAACTACATGCCTGCAGCAAGACCATCCTCACCTTTATAGTGCCTGCACAGACCTGAAATACGTCTCACCATCCCAGAAATCATGAAGAAAGCCAACATGCCGTCGTCTGCCCTTAAGCAGGCCACATTAGAACTTTTACATTAGAAGGAAGAGGAAAGAGAAAAGTAGAAGGCAGGGAGGTTAACCAGAATAACGTCCGGTTGGCTACCCTACACCGGGGGAATGGGAAAGGGGAAAACAAAGATCACAAGGAGTGAGAGGAGGGAAGGAAAGAAGGAAATTGCGGCGAGTTCGCTGACGCGAGTGGTCCTACAGAAAATGCATTAAAAGTCACAGATGGTCGCACAAACCCGTCGTCTTTAAGAACCACAAAAGCGCCTTCACCGCTTTATGGGCCGACGGGCGATGGGGGCGGTGTTCCAGCAGCACTTGCACAGAAAGCGGCCGATTGTCCAGTTTTTGAAAAGCTTTCGCAAGTTCTTGTCTCTCAGGGGTGTATCGTGGACAATGGCACAGCAGGTGGTCGATGTTTTCTTCCGTGCCACAGACCTCGCATGCTCCACTGTCAGTCACTCCAATTAATGTAGAGTATGCCTTTGTGAAGGCAACTCCTAACCAAAGGCGACAGAGAAGCGTAGCTTCACATCGAGGAAGTCCGAGTGGAGGTCGGAGTTGCAGGGAGGGGTTTAGTCGATGCAGTCGCGTAAGTCGTAAGTTTGGCGAGTTCCAAACGGTCAGTGTGAGACTGCGTGCCAGGTGTCTAAGCTGCCTTGCAGCGTCAGTCCTCGAAAGCGGAATTGGAACGCTGTGTTCTTCTTGATGTGCTGTGCGAGCAGCGTTATCGGCAGAATCATTGCCACTGATGCCACAATGGCCAGGTACCCATTGAAAAACAACCTCGTGACCTTTTTGTTGGACATCATGGTAAAGTTTCACGACTTCGTATGTCAATTGGTCATGACATCCGTGTCGGAGAACTGACTGCGTGCACTGTAATGCCGGTTTCGAATCGCAGAACACAGCCCATTTTCTAGGTCTTTTAGAATCAATGAATTCCAGTGCTCGACGCAGGGCCGTTAGTTCTGCCGCCGTTGAGGTCGTGACATGCGATGTCTTGAACCGCAGTGTCATTCCTCGCGTTGGTATAACCACGGCACCAGAAGAACTGCACGACGTAGTCGATCCATCGGTATAGATGTGCACGTGGTTGCTGTACTTTTCATGCAGAAGAAGTAAGCTCAGCTGTTTTAGAGCAGGGGCCGGTAGATCTGTCTTCTTCTGTAGTCCCGGGATCATGATACGTACTTGTGGACGGCTCAAACACCACGGAGGAAATGCTGGCTTGGCCGCAGGTGCGTACCCTGAAGTAAACGACGCACGATGTGCACTGACAATGCCGCTAAATGTCGAGCAGGGCCTTTCAGCAGTGAGGCTCGCCAAGTGATGGGAAGGGGTCCTAGCATAATGCCTGAGATGCATACGCAATGTCTCAACGGTAATGTGCGTCGTGATTGGGTAATCCTGCGCAAGGGCAATGGTTTCAGCCGTTGATGCACTGCGTGGTAAGCCAAGACATATCTTAAGGGCTTGGGCTTGAATACTCTGAATCGTACGCAGGTTAGTCTTGCAGGTGTTGGATATTGCAGGCAGGCTGTATCGCAGGAATCCAACGAACAACGCCGTGTACAGCTGTAACATAGCGTGTATAGATACTCCCCAACTTTTTCCTGCAAGGAACCTGAACAGGTGACAGATAGCAGTTAGCCGCTTTTTCACGTAATTGACATGCGGAGTCCAAGACAGGTCTCTGTCAATTACGACTCCCAAGAATCTGTGACATTTGCTGTATGGTATAGGTTGTCCGTTAATGGATACGCTGTAACCAGACATTGGCTTCCTCGTGAATGCCACCATTGCGCACTTTCCGCATGAAATTTCAAGTCCTTGTTCACGAAGGTAGCAAGATGTCATTGTGGCTGCCTTCTGAAGCCGAGCACGAAGCTGAAGTCGTGTCACACCTGATGCCCAAATGCAGATGTCGTCCGCATAGATGGAAAGTCGGACGGTGCTTGGCAGGTTGTAAACTAATCCACTGAGGGTGAGATTGAAAAGAGTCGGGCTTAGCACTCCTCCTTGAGGGACTCCTCGGCTACCATAATGCTCGGACGTCGGGCCATTTTCTGTGTGCACGTAGAATGGTCTCCTCTGTAAGTAGTTGCGCACCTACATATACACCTTACCACCCAGTCCGACGGCTTCAAACGTGCTAAGGATGGCTTCATGGGTGACATTATCATAAGCTCCTTTAACGTCTAGAAACAGAGCAGCAGATAGTCGCTTACAGGCCTTTTGGTGTTGCACAAATGTTATCAAGTCAACAACGCTGTCTGTTGACGAACGGCCCCGTCTGAATCCGGCCATGGCATGTGGATAGATTTCATAGTACTCTAAGTACCATTCTAGACGTGTTAAAATCATTCTTTCCATTGTTTTTCCGACACAGCTGGCAAGTGCGATCGGACGGTATGAGGAAATGTCCAAAGCCGACTTGCCAGCTTTGAGAAGTGGAATGAGGCGAGTTGACTTCCACTCTTGCGGAACCATACCCGTCTGCCAGGAGTCGTTGTAGAGGAGCAAGAGTGCCTTCCGAGCTTGATCTCCTAGGTTACACAGGGCACGGTATGTAATGCCGTCAGGTCCTGGCGCTGAAGAACGCCTGCACGAAGACAGCGCAGCTTCTAGTTCTTCCATAGAAAAAGGGCATTCCATGCGGGGATCGCGTGAGAACAGTGGGTGGTCGAGCGTTCCTGTACCCGTTTCATCGGAATTTGCCTCGCCAGCAATCTTTCTGCAGAAAGATTCAGCGACATCAATATCTCTACATTGTAGATAAAGTGCCAGAGATTTAAACGGGTGGCGCTGACCAAAGGTTGTGCGAAGGCCACGAACAGTCCTCCATATAAGCGACAAAGGTTTTCGCGGATCCAGGGACTCGCAAAAGGATGCCCATTGTTGTGAAGCCAGCTTGTTCATGTGACGCTGTATTTTCTTTTGTGTTCGTCTAGCCAATCTCAAGTCATGATTGGACTTCGTGCGTCTATATCTTCGCTCCGCACGACGGCGAATTGCTCGAAGTTTTGCTAGTTCGATGTCGAAATCGGTGCGGGAAGAACTCCTCGAAAGCGAATGCGTGGTTGTTTGTATGGCATCCTTTATGGCGCCCTGTAGGTTATAGGAGGTGCCGTCACGACAACAGTCTTCCATTATTATTTTGTATTTAGGCCAATCGGTGCGCTGGACGGTTCTGGAGGACTTGGAGCTAGTCAAACCTTCGATCTTCAAATAGGTTGGGATGTGGTCGCTACCCCGTGTTTCTAAATCCGAAAACCAGTGCACTGTTCTCGAAAGCGAACGTGAAACGAAGGTTAAGTCCAAGCAGCTGCTATACGCTGATCCACGCAGATAAGTAGGGCTTCCATCATTTGACAAGGAAAATTCGCGTTCAGAGGCAAAGGACACCAATGTTCTGCCTCTAGAGTTAACTTTGGAGCTTCCCCATAGGTAATGGTGGGCGTTAAAGTCACCAGTGAGCACCCACGGCTGTGGAGTCGATGTTAAAATTCCTCG
Organism: Dermacentor andersoni; assembly: GCF_023375885.2. Taxonomy (NCBI): domain Eukaryota; kingdom Metazoa; phylum Arthropoda; class Arachnida; order Ixodida; family Ixodidae; genus Dermacentor; species Dermacentor andersoni. Next base: position 167,527,035 of record NC_092815.1, on the reverse strand, counting down.
TAGGCGCTCACAATCTAGGCGGCTTGCTGGAGATAAATAGGCTCCAAGAATTGTGAACGTGAGCTTTTTCTTCTTCACTGTTAAGCAAACGTATTGATTTGCTTCGTCAGGAGGCACTGGGTGATGTATATAAGTCAAGTCACGGCGTATAAACACAACAACCTTGCTGCACTCTCCGTGGGTAGAGGACATGAAGCACTCATACCCGGACAGTCTGATGGGAGCTGACAGGTTGGGCTCGCAAATCACGATAATGGGGAACTGGTGGGCAAAGACAAACTGTCTGAAGTCGGACATGCGTGACTTAAGCCCTCTGGCGTTCCACTGAAATACAGATGCATTCTTGACCTCCTCTTGAAACGACGGTAATTCTCGGGCCGTGGTTTTACCCTAGAGCCGCGAGCACCGGACTCAAGGTGTCCAGCACCTGCAGTGCGCTCTGTGCCGACGGGGTTTTTATGCTGCTCAGTAGAATGCGCATGGCGTCCATAAGTGATTTCAGCATCACTATGACTTGGCGATTCTCAGTCGTCGTCCCATCCGCGGTTCGTGAGGTCATTGAGGGCGGCGCAATTTGATGTGACTCCGAGGCAGGTTGTGCTCGTGGAAGTGTAGGCCACTCTTCAGGAGGTGAGAGTATTGCCCCAGTCGTCGTTTTCGCACTGCCGGTCTTTGTGGAAGTTGGCGTTGATACGGTAGCCGCTTTGCCGGAAGGTGGCGTATATCTTTCAGTAGACGTAACTCTTCGTGCTGCTCTTCGGTGCCGATGTCGTCGTCGCCTGAGAGTAGCGGCAGCCTCTCTGTGCGTTGAATGGTCCCGTACCATACGTTTGAGTACTGCTCGCTCGTTCCTCACCCGCGGGCAATCATTGGATGAGGCCTCATGAGTACCATGGCAGTTAGGGCACTTTAACACAGTTGCGCGGCAGGCATCTGCTGAATGAGATTCGGCGCACCGCGGGCACACGAGGTTATTCCTACAGACGCCTTTTACGTGCCCCATCTTGCAGCATTTGTAGCATTGCAGGGGCTTCGGTACGTATGGGCGGACTGGATGGCGGACGTGACCAACTTTGACGTGTGAGGGGAGGCTGTCTCCATCAAACCACAGCTTCAGGCAACGGGTGTTGCCAAGTCTTGTGATGTGCGTTGTGAGAGTGCCTTCTGTAGTTGGCTTTATTAATATTGGTAAGTCGTCGGTTGGAATAGAAATATCGACATCATAAATGACACCGATAGTGCCATTGCCGCCAGTAGGTATCATGGATCGCACTTGCACTTTGTCGATCTCCGTTATGTGCCGCAGGCTTTGCAGTGCACTACGATGTAGAACATCTACTGCAAGGACATTCTTCCGTGCGTTTATTCTCACGTCCTTTATCTCGTTTGGCGCGATTCCCTCAAGAAACGCAGAAAGGACTTGCCTGTTTAGGAGTCGCAGATTTGACACTGGGTCCACAGGCATGAAGAGCATAGTGTACGGCCAGCGCTGTGGTGTTGTCTTCACGGTGGAGACACTTGGCGACGATGACCTCCGTAGCAGCCTTCTTTTTGTCGTTCGGCTCATGACAAGCGTGAAATCGTCGTCCGAGGAGTCGACGCTGTCCGAGTACAACTCGGTTGCCTCGCTGTCCGTGTCACTCGACGCATTTCCACGTTTCCTGGACGTGACCGCACGTGATGGCTTGGCTCCAGGATGGTCTTCGAGGGCTTCTTCGTCCATTGCCGCAACACGGGAGCGGCAGCTCCCAGAGTTTGTAAAGAAATAAAGCGAGACAAAGGTACAAGCGTTCTATGATAGAAACACATTAGGTGCACAGTGGCCGCGTACACGTTTACATCGATGGCTCAGTCATATCTCCAAGTGCAGCTGCCGCTGTGGTGGCACCAAGACGATCCGTGAAAATACAGCTAAAAACGTCACATGTATCATCAACGACGCTGCTGAACTGGTAGCCCTGCGTGCGGCTCTTTATTTTATTCAGGAGGAACCACCTCACGCACGGTTAGTCTTCTGTGATTCCAAGGCAGCCCTACAGAGTGTATTCTCAGCACTGCGCCATGGATCACATGAGCAGCTCGTCGCAGAGATGAGAGAAGTCCACCATCGACTAGTTGACGAAGGACACGATATAATATATCAGTGGTTATGTAGTCACTGTGGCATACATGGCTATGATCGAGCAGACGCAGCTGCCCGATCTGCCCATGACGGCGTCAACTGCGTTGCCATTCCTCTTTCGAGAGCCGACGCAGCGAACAAACTTTCCGCACTTCCGCGTGACCTGACATTAGCCCAATGGAATTCATCCGATTTCACAAGTGCACGCCTTCATACCCTGGACCCTAATTTACAGCTCCGTATTCCGCCCGAGCTTCCACGACGTGACTGCACCCTTCTAGTCCGCCTATAGCTTCGAGTAGCATTTACAAATGCCTACTCTTTCCTTATAGGAATGGCCAGCAGCCCACTTTGTGACTTGTGCGGATGCAATGAAACAATCGAGCATCTTCTTTTTCAGTGCTCCCGTTTTAACCCAAAAAGAGCGGTCCTCTCAGCCACCCTAGACAAACTGGACAAAGGCCCAATGTCAGAAAACAAGATCCTTGGAAGCTGGCCTACGCGAACATCAGCGGTATCTGCTATGAAGGCGCTACTGCGATATTTGAAAAACACGGGACTTTCTGACAAATTGTGACTGTACAATGTGGGACGTAGGTGTGTACGGTGACACTGCGTAAGACTAGGAACGCCTTTGCGGGCTGCGTGACAGTGCCCACAGAAGCAGTTCGTGTGTACGTGCGTGTGTGTGTTTAGGTTTTTCTTTTCTTTTTATTATACTTCTCTCTCTCACCTATTGCTTCCCTTTTCCCCTCCCCAGTACAGGGTAGCCGATAATCTCGGTTTAACCTCCCTGTCTTTCGTTTGCCTTTCGCTCTCTCTCTTTCTAATCGCTTTTTTTTCAGTGGTTCATTATCGCACATAAAGCTTTTACACTGTTATAATGAATAAATGTTACAATTTGACGCATTACGTTTTATTTTTTTTGGCAGATAGAAGGCATTGCACTTTACGCGTGCCTCTTAACCATCGGGCACTTCCACGTTTCCAGTGCGCTAGCGTACCGAGCGCGATTTGCTAGCAGCAGAGGCTGCACTGCAGGCCGCCACCCCTAGCGCATCCGCCTGAATTACGAGAGAGCCGAGCAGTCGCGCGCCTATCAGCCATACCTGGATATTCTGGCTGCCAACAGATGATGCCACAAGCGGGCGAGCTTTAAGCGCGCTTTCTCTTGCTGCCTTTTGCTAGTGCTCTAAGCAGTCTCGGTGGAGTACGGGCCACGAGCTCGCGTGTCCCCTTTCATAAAGGACCAGCCTGTACGTTGCTCAGGATAGAACGGCGACTGTTCGATCCGGCAACATTGTACTTATAGATTTCTACACTGTATATTACGTAAAATCAGCCAAATTTACTGCCGTAACAAGCGTTCAAGCCGAATGGACTAGCCCTGGGTCTAATTTTAAAGCTTATAAAAATGGAGCTCTTAAAGCACGAGAGGCCGAAACCCGGAACGTTTCGCAATTGTGCCGCATTTTTCTTGAAGATGAAGTAAAATATTGTTATCATGTTTGGGTATAGAAAGTAGTATCCGCGCCCCCTATCTATTGCAATAAATAAAGAATAGAAACAAAGCAAAACATCTATTATTGAAAAAGTGTGCGTGTTTCCGTAACTGACGGCCTTACTTATACTAAAACATGAAGAATGGATATGTAGTATGGACCATTTTCATCCAATGAATTAAAGTATGCTGAATTATGAGCATATATGCGATGCGACCTGATGCATGGCATGACACGCTTTTGAAGGGCTACAGGTGAGCGATTATGGCAACGATAGAAGAAAGTGCATCCTGATAACTAGGGGCCTCAAAAAAAAAGAGAAACAACAGCGAAAGAAAGAAAGACAGAAAGAAAGAAAGAAAGAAAGAAAGAAAGAAAGAAAGAAAGAAAGAAAGAAAGAAAAAGAACGAAAGAAAGAAAGAAAGAAAGAAAGAAAGAAAGAAAGAAAGAAAGAAAGAAAGAAAGAAAGAAAGAAAGAAAGAAACGCTATAATATAGTGTTGACTCTGTTTCTGGCGCAGATAAACGGGCTTGTGAACTTCGTACTATTATTATTTTTTACATTGCGAATTTCTGGCAATTTTGTTTAAATATTCGTGATATAAATGTATACTGCTCCCTAGATCTCCTAGAATTTGCCTTTCTGCCTCTCTAATCGAAGAGCGCGGGCACTTGTAGCCTAAGCTACTTTGGAATGATTTGGACAAGAGATGGTGTGTGCAGGTAATGACTTGGTTACCGTGGCGAGGAAAATCAAGACGTTTATGATATAAACGAAAGATAGCTATTCTGAGGCGTGACGCAAGAGCGCGTAGTAGAACATGAGCTTTCTGAGCAGATACATTCTAGCACAATCAGGTAGCCTGTACAGGCACTTAGGGTAAATCGGGTCGGGCTGTTGTTGGAGAACCGGCTCCAACGTATGCGGGGGCAACAGCAGTACAAACGCATTTCAGCTTTGATCTGGTGAGTTGATGCGTGGTCCAGAAACTTTGCAGAAGGCGCTGTTAATTGATGGCAGTGGAAATAACGCGAATGCCTATCGGAATTGGGTAGCTAAATTGAATTCTCAGACAACTTTAGGTAACGGTAGACATATATATGCACTTATAGATCACTATCTAGTCGACCTGTGTTGCAGAAATATCACTTGGTAAATATGAAAGACACACATAAAAATAATGAGGTCACACTATTGTTCCTATACATGAACCAATCGTTGCGTTATGTATAGGGAGAACGTCATTCTGCAGAGCATGGAAATCGGAAGCGTTCTTTATGGCTCTGTAAACAACAGAATCATCCACCGTAAAGCGAACGCCGCCTTCCGCAAATAAAAGCGAGCCGGCAATTAATGCTTTCTAAGTGGTTCGGAAATAATCATCACGGCCATCTCCACATGGTGAGGTAGCCGGCATTATTTCCGTTATAGACAGTGGGAAGATATCCATATTCCTGAATCAATCATGTCGATAATGCTGTTTTCTGCGCTCATGCGAAGTATATTGCACCAGCCAGTCTGAAATATTTACGGTATACTAAGCTATGCGCAACACATAATCTGACGTGGTACAGAAAAGCAGTTGCTTGACCTTTCTCTTGGCAGTCGCTTTAGAGACAGATACAGAGAGAAAGAGAGAAAGCTCTTTACCGAAATGAAAAAATTCCGCCGGCGTACAGCCTACGTGCTACTCTGCATATGGAAGGGGATCGGTGACAAAAATGCCTACGAAGAGGGGGGCGGGAACGGGAAAAAAACACAGTGTGGTAAAATATGATAGAGGTATGTGCCGATGAGACAAATGTGGTGGGACTGATTTAAACAGCGTAAATAACATGCGAATTAGGTAAATGTCGTTAAGGTACATGAAAATAACTCGTAAAGCCTGCCGCGTGGCTTTGAAGCAGAATGCATAGGGCCTAGTATTTTCGCCGGATCTAGCGGTTCTCGGGCAGCAAAGCCCATTCTACTGAAATAACAATGTCTCACGTCTTTCTAGTTGGTAAACTCCAATATTCGAGGAACCAAATGGAAACTAAACTTGGACCGCGCAAGTAGCTGTTTGTTTACGCGTGCAAACGCATGTTGTGTTGGCCGTGTGGCTGGTGCTTCTCTGCGTTTTTTTCCCTTTTCCGTATGGCATATATATAACGCATTCAAATGCTCACTAATACACCTTTCAAAGAATTCAACCATGTGATAATGGATATGTTGGATGAGTAAAAAATTCATGTTCTTATCTGCAGAAGGCAAATGTTAGAGCGGTGAATACTTACTTGGCGCATATTTGTATATTTTTAGTGTCAGTGGTCAAGCTATTCATTTACGCAGCGTTTAATTCTGTGAATAAAGCATAATGAATAAAAACATAATAAACTGAAGTTAAATGTTTAACAAAGGGAATAGGGGATAGTAGGCATCTTGAATTACTTCAAGACAGCCATTGTAACTTCAGATGTCACTCACCGAAATTATATGCGACTAGCGACTCAAATTGCAATCAATAAAATATGAAAGGACGGTAAAAGACATTATTTATTTAAATTTCGCTTTGAGTCTTATACTGCTTCAGTCATGGTAGTGTTGCCGGAAATTCGAAAATTCGCAATTATATTTCGTATACAGTATTGACCAAACGCAGAGCATTCACGTATAGCTTGAAGTTAGTGAAACATTGTGCGAAATAAAACAGGTATTTAGCATTGGAGCATTAGAAATAAAAAAAAGTCCAATTGTTAAACTGATATACCCTTTATTTTGCTACATGTTCTTATCTTTGAAAATAAATTGGAGCTTTCTGTGCCATCAGTATCTGAAGAATTTACTTCTAATTTGAACTTTATAACTTAACGGTGACGTTAGCCTATCATCTCTGGTTGTTCACTGCGTGCCAGGATCGTAGGCAAATATCCCGATCTCTGTCTCAGCTATAGGTAGGTAAGCAAAGGAAAGAATTAATTAAAACACCGTGAATAATGTGTTTAGGTTTTGTGTACGGTGGCTGTGAACGCATACGGTATGAAACGTTTGTGTGTGATGTGCACGAAATATTTTTCGATCCACAGCCCCTAGAAACACTCGTTTCATTAACGTGAATAAACATGCATATGTCCCGGAAAACAAGGCTCAGAAAATTTTCCGAATGGCTCACCAGTTTGAGCTGAAGCATCACGTTTCTAGCGTATCGTTGTCTTACTATACCGCAACATGAGAATTCAGTTCATTGTCTCACCTGTCGCGCTAGCTTAGCGGCTGTGACACTGCTTTGGTGAGCTCGATGTCGCGGGTTCGATCACTGCAGCAGTAGCAGCTTCCCAAGGGGGGAGAAATGCAAAAACATTTGTACCGTGCATTGTGCGCCCTTTAGAAAAAAGAAAGACGAAGGAAAGAAAAGAAGGCGCCCAAAATTATACCGTGCTTCCCCCACGTGTAGGGTAGCAAACTGGAATCAGTCTGGTTAACCTCCCTGCCCTTTCTTCTCTCTTTCCCTCCTCTGTCTCTCTCTCTCTCTCTCAGCCGGGGGTTTCAAATTCAAATGGCGTTTCTGGTGCGTGACACTACAGAGCCTAATTCATATTATGTTCGCAATCTCTGGTATTTAGCGGGGCGAAATACAAAATGAAATAATGCTCAACGCGCAAGTGGAAACATTCTCCTCAGCGAAAAAATGCGTGCATAAAAGTAGAAACACACCTGCAGACACTAACTCGCGGAAACTTTTGTCGAGAGAACTCCCACGGATTGTATTTGATAATCTAAAAAACAAACGATGTTGAATACATTGAAAAAAATACAAGGAAAAGAGGGAAACCTAAACTTAAGGCAAAAGTAAAGTGATTGCGACCGACGCACTAAGAATTCAGTAAAATTTACTCAAAGCGTAGTTCTTTTTTTGTTTTGCAGACTACGTTCAAATGATGCGCAGTCCGCGTTAACGCCTTATATTCCATAGAATATGCACGTAGTAATTATTACTGTGTTCTATCCTCTCTGCTGTTTTCCTGCATATATATATATATATATATATATATTGTCCGAGCGGCTCCTCCCAAAACCGTCACGTGTGCCGTAAATCTTCCTTCGCGTACGAGCCGCCCAGTGCTCTTAGGCAATCGTAACGCTCACTTCCGTATTAATTAAGGATCCAGGAATAGCCTTAGCAGCACGCTTGAAGGTTTGCCGGAAGTCGTTAATGGAAATCACCGTCTGCTTGAGAAACTTAACGCGGGCTTACGGTGTATTTTTCGTTTCATGTTTTTCTTTTTTATTCGTTTCTTTGGTGAAACCTGGCTATCAGTCGGAAGAATTTGTCGGAAGTCCTGCACCTGCCTGACGATGCGAAAAGCAATTCTAGCCATACTTTATGAATTGTACTATCGTGTTATGAAATGTGCAGAATCGGCTTGCACTGTTTTAGAGTTTAGTAACTTTTGTTTCTAACTTTCTTGGAAAAAAAGAATCTTTCGAAGTCATTTCTACCTTACGGCATAAACATTTCAGTGGGTTAAGTAGCTGTGCGCAAGAAAAGCCTGCTTGTAAAAAATAATGTTACCATAAACCACATGTACAGGATTTTCTGTCTATGCGTAAAAATGGCCGCTATGTATAAAAACTGTCTGTTGGCGTTCCTTATGAAGTTCTCTTATTCAGCCGGTTTTAGCAAACAACGGCACTTCAACAACGCTAAAGCAACGCAATTACGGTTTTATGGTCATGTGAGACAACGTAAGTCGGAAATGTGCATTACGACCAGCATATAAGAGTTACGAAAAATTTGTAACATTCCGATCAAAGAATTTCCCCTTTTAACTTTTCACATATGCTTCCAGTTGTGCGGGCGAAACTTGAAGCTTAGCCCCACCATATTTCCGCAGCTCGCAGGTTGGAAGTACGGAGCCGAATAGATTCGCATAATATGTCTAAAATATTTAGTTCCTAAGACAGCAAGTTTTGTGAAATATAGCGAAACTCCAAACGAATGAAAAATTATACAGCTGTGGTACCGCTGAAGTGCTGGTTCGCGGGCGGCGCACACCTCGTAAGCACGGACATATGATATATTTTTCACCTCAAGATCGATCCTCTACGTCTGGCGATTTGCATAGGAACCAAGTCCTGTGGGCATTGTTCCTCCCGTTTTTTTTTTTTTTTTTTTTGAAAAGGAATGATGCGAACAAGTGAAAGTAGGAGTTGCTTATTTGGCGAATCCCGTTTGTTCTGTTGTTACATCAAAGTCGTAATAGTGCGTCTGCATTTTGCAACAACGGACAACAACATAGGCTCTTAGCAATATGGTGTCTGCCCTGTAATGAACTCAGTGATTATCAGTGCGGAGCCAATCTTTACAGTCACTCCGATCACACCAGGTTTCATCAACTCGCTCTCCGTTTACGGCTGGCACGTGCGCTTGGTCGCCTCTCAGCGCGTAAGCGTCACGAAAGGAATTTGGTGTCACTTATAAAAAAATAATTGTGCAACGGACATGAGATGCCGACTTCAGCACCCAAATAAATCCTTGTATGTACATTCGTCAATGATACCTATATTTGGAGCTCCACAGTGAATTGCGCAAGTGAACTCACCGACAGCGCCTTGCAGCATTTCGCGTCAAAATAAAAAAAAAAGAGACTGAGATTTGTAATGGAGCTGCATGCAGTGTGCGTAAGGTTGCTGCTACGTTCTGGATAAAAGGTAGCGTTTGCGTAGAAGCACGATATCAGCGTAGAATGTAGTGTTATTAAATGACGCTGTAGTAGAAATGCCAAGTGATTAAGCTTCCATCATGCAATCCAATCCAGCTGGATGCAGATTTTGAGCCATCTCGGAACACGGGAGAAAATGTATGCGGTTAGTTTCAAACGTTGGCTAGTAGTACGCTGGGGAATAGTCTACACAAGCAGCAGCGTCATAAAGCATGTACCACTGCGTTTGTTCAGAGGTCTTGTAATAGACACGCAGCACCGCGGATGTCGTGAAGCCAATGGCGTTGATTACCGCTTAGAAGGGCACGTCGGACTCATGGGGCCAGGGGCGGACAGCCTGGCATTGCTCTTCCCGTCGTGCAGTTAGTGGGTTACAGCCTAGGCAAATGGTGCAATACTTTCGCAATCGCTGGGATAAGGTGTCAAACAGACTGAATTGCCACAGGTTTCGATCAAAGTTACGTGGTACCCATAAGGTAGTCTTAAGAAGCAGAAATAGGAGGCAAAATTACGGTGTACAACAATAATTACACACCTTGAAAAGGAAAAAAACGAGAAAAAGGATGCACATAAAATTTAGAGCGCTTGCTGGAGCAACCTCCACTTGTATTCGTAATATTGCCGGATGGGAAAGCTGTGCGAAAGGCAGTCAAAGGAGGCAGAGGGACACGAAGACACAAAGAAGACTTCTACACACACGAAAATTCAGTGCGAAGCCGACCACATTCACAGAGTCCAGCTTATCTCAAAAAACGCTGCATTGTCTTCGTGCTTCATTAACTAACTAGCCCTTAGGTGGAGAAAGGAACGAGGGGTGAGAGTGCCAGTGCTCTTTAATGAGAAGCAGACATTTTCGCCGGACTGCGTATATTTGCATTCCTGTTACCCTGCGTGTCGGAATATCTCGGTCAATTTGTTCGTGCAATGAGCACTATAAACACATATATACCTAAGTGCAGAGACGTAACATTACACATAGCAATGTCATCCAATAGAGTCAACTTAGAGTAGACATTAGTGACGGCATTTTCTAGTGCGGTGTAACTAGTACATTTGGCTCGTGGTGAGGAGTTCCCAACGTATATCAAAGCATCTGGGAGGTCTGAGGAAGCAGCGTTCGCCGCGTGTGCCCTTCAAAACTTTGCAGGCGCTCTGAAGTTTCTTGCCTTGAAAATTTAAATGCTTCACCGACTTGCTCGTTGCACCAATCAAGACGCCTCAGTGACATTTAAGGGTAATTTTCCTAATTTACTTCACTAAAGTTCTGACATTACCAATGTCGAATCCCATTAATTTATTGGTTCCGTGGTTCCCTGGTCGATAGAAAACCTGTTGGGATGGCTTTATATTTCTAAATATAGCCCCGATTATGTAAGTTCACTAAACACTAATTTTAGAGCGTTCCTTTTTTATCTTTCTCTCTCCCCTCACCCCTTACTCAGTGCAGGGTAGCTAACTGAGTATCTATCTCCCGGTTAAGCTCCCTGCCTTTCGAATCTCATTTATCACTTTCTTTAGAGCATTACGCAATGTTGCAATTTTGGCAATTGTCAAGGCCCTTCAAAGTGATGACTACATACCATCCTTAGAGATACTACTTCGACACTCACAGCGCGTGTGGAACTAATAGTTTGCACCGATTTGTCAAAGCCGGTGTGTGTATCAGGGCAACATGGGTGCTGTATTCGTGAAACGAAGAGCGTAGATATTTGTGATCTACACAAAGATCGAGTGTGAATATTGCATTACTTGAACGTTATTTACACGTTTTGCCGCTGTATACATATAAATATATATATATATATATATAAATAACTTTATATATATATATATATATATATATATATATATATATAAATAAATTTACATAAAATTTTTTTCTGCGCATGAAAGCAGCCCGTCAATACACATAAAGTGCCTCGAGCGGCCATTCGCGCGACAATTTTGCGTGCATTTGCGGGCTTCTTTCACGCTCTGAAAAACACTTCTATGTTGCACATATTGACCAACAGGAAGTTGTATCGGCATTTTTTCATGTCGATCTGCAATTTTCTCTCTGTCCTTTTTAATCTAATTATCATATTTGAGAAGTTGAATAAATAATTACAATTAATTATGCCCCACAAACCTCAACGAGCTGGCCCACTCCAAGGCGCGAGGTCTCGCTTTCCGCGACCATGGAGAACTCCAACGCCGGCCCGCAGTGATGGAGAACAGAGATCAACCGACCACATACAAGGAAATTGCGCAGTACTTTTATCTCGGCAGGAGAGACTTTCCCCTTCCACACAAGAAGTTAAATAGAGCGCAGGCATTGACCCTCAGATTATTGCAAACAGGCTCATATCCCAACCCGGCTTTATTCCACAAAATTTATCCCGACACCTATGCCACTAGTTCTTGCAGGCACTGCAATGACATCGCTAGACTAGACCATAAGCTCTGGCGTTGCCCCTCGTTACGAGGCACAGAACAAATCAATGAGGACAAGTGGCTCTCCGCTATCAAGTGCCCCGATGCCGGGGCGCAACTATGGGCTGTCCAGAGGGCCCACGATGCGGCGGTCGGGCAAGGCCTGACTGTCCCAACGTGGGAGCGGCCCTCAGCGCGCTGAGTCGCGTACCTCAGGACCTTATTAAAGTTTTGCATCCATCCATCCAATTAATTATGCATTTAGGCGGCATGAAAAATAAGTATTTGGAGTATTCCCAAGCGACGGCAAAAATTATTACTTTTATTCTGTCCAGCTACGTGGCATTTGCATATTTTGAAGCTCTGGCTAAAATTAGCTGGGACACCCTGTATATGTAGCTGTGCTATAGTCTATGTAGGCAGCCCACGCGAAAGTATTAGTGCCCCAGAGCGTAATAAACTCCGTCGGGCGAAACCATAAAAGTTTGCTCTGAAGCATAACGTTACCGTGGAATCGGACAAGTTCATATTTTACTAAACAAGAAATGAGCTCTATTTTTATAGGAGAAGAGATGGCCATGTACTAGTATACCAGGACACGTCAGCCATATCCAGTGACAATTTTGCAAGAACTGAAGAGTGCCCGGCGTATTGAGTCATACCACTGCTGTGTAACTACACAAAAATGGTGCAGTGGTTGTCGCCTGCATAATGGCAACGAAATAAACATCCCCACTTGTCTGCTGTTTCCTAAGTAGTTCAGCCCCACTGCACGCGGCACCGTAAGAACGCACTGAACCGAATCGTAGGCGTACTGAAAGCGACAACAGGCGGCAAACTATACGCGCATCAAAGTTGCGCTGTTCGAACGGTGTGACCTGCAGATAATGACTAGCGCTAGCGCACGCACGGTGGCAATAAAGATGGAAACGGCAGACTTCGGCGATTTCGGGCTTTTGGACTGATCTACTGGCGTGCGCAGTTACTTCGCAAACGCTCTCCCTGATGCGGCTGATTTTGCTCAAAGCTTCTGTAATCATATGCACTCTCCCTCAACTGTACGCCATGACGGGAATCCGTCGCCCACAACGGGAAGATGATGATGGCAGAGACATGCTTGGGGATGCGAAGGTGTCAATGCGACTAGAACTCTGTAGGCGACAATCTCGAACGGTACTCTACGACGTCCGCTGTGGCTCTTATGGTGCGGAGGAACGGATGGACAGAGAAAAACTGCGTTTGAGCTTTTCTGAGACAAAAAAAGAAATACAAAGAAAGGTCCGCACGCTTCTTATAATCACCTGGCTCTGAACAGCGATAGCAGTAAAATCTCACCGTAGGCATTGCAATTTTGCGAGTAAATCTGCCCGAACGGACCATTGTAATGAAAAACGAGAAAACAGAACTGGGGCTTTATGTAGTTCTTCTGTCTTCGTCATTTCGCGTTGTTAACTTGCAGTACGTGGCACAAGTTCGATCAAATTGAGGTGCTATTTTGCCGGCATCTTTTCAACACAGCAACTTGCTATTTTCAATGTATGGCTCCATCTTTGTCTCCTATTCACTATTCCTGTTGCCGCCTGTGAAATGCATGCTCAGACGTCACCAGACTCACCGGTTGCGTCGCCCACAAAACCCAGCAAAAGTTGAGGAGTTCTAACCATATACCATGACGCAGTGGTTAGAGCATGTGGCCCACAACACATTTCGATGCGATAACTGGATGGACATTGGAATGACACGCAGACTATATGGGAGATGAAATACAGCGCCAAGTCCCCTCTCACTTTCACGTCTGTCCTCAATGCCAATGCAATTACAGCCTAATGTAAAAGCAAGCAGCGGCGGAAGCCACTACCTGTCGCGCAGGACAGCGGGAAATACGGCATATTTACGAGTTGGTAGGGTAGTTTTCCCACTTGCTTGAGAGCAAAGCAGTGTGGGCATTACATGAAACCACTGCAAAATGCTTCAGTTGCGCGAATGACTCAATGCTCGCCTATCGAGTTCTTGTTGCTGACTGATTGTTCGGAGATATTTCTACACTGACGTTCATTAGCCATGCCAGAGGCAACTGCATTTGAGAGAGAGAGCAAATGATAAAGGAAAGGTAGGAAGGTTAACCAGGACTGAGCCCAGTTGGCTACCCTACACTGGGGAAAGGGAAAAGGGGACGGAAAGATTAAAAGAAGAAGAGAAAGTCTACTGGGTATATCGTTCGGTCACTCAGTTCGGATCACAGACGCTGACTCAATCCAGTTGCCTTCAAATATCGCAGCAGAGCTTTTGTGGCCTTTTGTAGCTGCGATATGCGAGGCCATGGTCCCAAGATCTTCTTCAAGGTGAACGGTGTTCTATCTAGTTGATTGAGAGCTGTGCAGAGGTCATGTCTTTCGTTTTGAAAAGATGGGCAGTAGCACAGTAGATGTTCTATAGTTTCCTCGGCACCGCAGGCATTACAGTCGGAGCTATCAGTCATTCCAATCAAAAGCGTATATGCATTGGTGAATGCGACGCCCAAGCGTAAGCGGCACAGCATTGTTTCTTCATTTCGCAGAAGCCCTGGTAACAGCCGCAGTTGCATAGAGGGGTCGAGGGATTGCAATCGTTCTTGGGTGAATTCAGGTGTGTGCCACTTCTCTAATGTCATACGGTGTGCTACCTTGCTTAGGTGTTGGGCTGCGTCGGTCCGCGATAAAGGTACAGAAACAAGGGTTGCTCCTTCGTGTGCTTTCCTAGCAGCTTCGTCAGCGAGGTCGTTGCCGGAGATACCGCAATGGCCAGGCAGCCACTGAAACACGACGTCGTGTCCTTTCGCTATCATACGATGGTGCATTTCTCGTATCTCCGACACTAGTTGTTCACACGACCCGCGACGAAGAGATGACAGAAGACATTGTAAGGCCGCCTTCGAATCGCAGAATATTGCCCACTGATTAGCGGGTTGGTTCAATCAACGGCACCTCGGAGGGCAACAAGCTCCGATGCGGTCGATGTTGTCATATGAGAAATCTTGTACCGGACGCTAATTGATCGTGATGGTATAACCACTGCGCCGGTGGAGCTGGTCTGAGTGGAAGAGCCATCCGTATATATGTGGACTCGGTCAATGTAGAAAGTGTTCAAACAATCCAGAGCTGCTTGCTTCAGGGCCAAGGTAGGCAGGTCGGTCTTCTTCCTTATCCCTGGAACCGTGAGAGGCACTTGAGGTTGTTCTAAAGACCACAAAGCTGAGGTTGAACGTGCTGAGGGTGTGAAGCCCGATGGTAGACAGGCACGATGGATGCTGACCTCGTTGGAGAAGGACGCCTGTGGTCGTCGTTCTGGCAGGCAGGCAAGAGAGCTTGATTGCATGCGTGAAACATGACGAACATGGGCCCTAAGCGTGTCGATGCTGATGTAAGTCGCGATCGGATGGTCTCGAGCTATTATGATGGTTCCTGCTGTTGAGGCGCTCCGCAGAAGTCCTAGGCAAACACGTAGTGCCTGTGCTTGCACGCTCTGTAGTTCTCGAAGATTTGACTTGCATGTTTTAGCAAGCACGGTAGAACTGTAACGTAGCAATCCGATGAAAAGTGCTCGATATAACTGTAGCATGGAGCCCACTGAGGCTCCCCATGTTTTCCCGGCGATAAACTTGAAGACATGAACAATAGATGTGAGCTTCTTCTTCAAGTGGGCAACATGAGGGCTCCAAGAGAGGTCCCGGTCCACAATGACACCCAAAAACCGATGATTTCTCTTGTAGAAGATAGGCTGGCCATTAATGCACACTGGATAATGAGACATTGGTTTTCGTGTGAAAGCGACTAACGCACATTTTTCTGTTGAGATGGTAAGGCCCTGTGTGTGAAGATAGTGAGATGCCTGTGTTGCTGCTTTCTGCAGCCTTGCGCGAACCTGCAGACGAGTGACCGCTGATGACCAGATGCAGATGTCGTCGGCGTAGATTGAGACACTCACTGTTTCCGGTAGGGATTCGGCCAGCCCAAGAAGTGCGAGGTTGAAAAGAATAGGGCTTAGAACCCCACCTTGGGGAACTCCTCGGCATGTGTAGTGGTCGGTAGTCGGACCATCTTCCGTACGTACGAACATGGACCTTTGTGTCAAGTAGTTTCTGATCCATCGATATACTCGCCCTCCTAGTTCAATTGTCAAAAGTGCGTCTAGAATGGGTTGATGGGAAACGTTGTCGTAAGCGCCTTTCACGTCCAGAAAGAGCGCTACTGATAATCGTTTCCAAGATTTTTGCTGTTCTACAGATGACACTAAATCGATGACACTGTCAATCGATGAACGGCCTCGTCGAAATCCCGCCATAGAATCAGGGTAAATCTTGTGGTGTTCTAGGTACCATTCGAGACGCATGAGGATCATGCGTGCCATGAGTTTCCCGACGCAGCTTGGAAGTGCTATAGGCCGATACGATGCCAGTTCGAGCGGCGACTTTCCTGCTTTTAGTAGAGGTACCAGGCGGCTGCGTTTCCACTCCTGTGGGACGACACCATCTTGCCATGAACTATTAAAAAGGCTGAGGAGTTCTCTTCGTGCTTCTCGGCCTAGGTGGCGCAAAGCAGTATATGTTATGCCATCGGGCCCTGGTGAAGACGAACACCTACAGAGCGCCATAGCAGCTTCTAATTCTTCCATAGAGAGTGGAGCCTCCATGCTGGTATCTCGTGGACCGGGGATGTCGCTTAAAGCCATGTCAGGGACTAAAACTGTGCCGCCGGCGATTTTCGCGCAAAATTCCTCTGCAACGTCTATCTCGCGGCGGTTTTGATAGAGAGCGAGGGCGTTAAAAGGGTGTCGTTGCTGGGGTCTTGAGCAAAGACCCTGGAGGGTACGCCACACACGGGACAATGGCTTGCGGGGGTCTAGTGACTCGCAAAAGCATTTCCATCTTTCAAACTGGATTTGAAGTGTAGAAGTTCGTTACCCGGGAGAACGTCTTTCTGCAGAAAAAAAATTCTAATGTTCAGTATGCCAGAGCCGCAATCGCACTACGAATCACGTCGTATTGGATGGCTTCGTAATAATTTTGACCATATTGGAGTTTTTTTTACGTACCCCACTGCATAGTGCACGATAACTTTATTGTGATAGCAACTATATGGACATTCCAGGCGCATTTCTTCTGCCGGCATTGCCATCGCCGTGGGGTTGCGTATAAAGTCCAAGGGCGATAAAATCATCGCCGCGGGCCATTCGCTCTATGTGGGAGTGAAAGCATACGAAGGTGAGCTGGCGATCAGGGCTTAATTTGGCGCGCGCGAAGGAAGAAAGCAGAGCGCAAACGCGCCGTCTTCCTTCGCGCTGAAGGCCGTGGGGAGATGGGAGGGAGGAAGTGAGAGGGCGCGGCCTGGTGCTCCGGCAGCGAGTGCGTGTTTCGCAACCGGGCTTAAGGGGAACTGACGATTGGGGCTCAATCTCGCACGTCATGTATGGAGGAAAGCCGGGAGGCAGCGCGGCAGGGCTTCGGCTTCGCCAACATATGCGTGCTTTACGTATCTTGAAAAGTATCTGCCGCCGCGACTGTCCAAAAAAAGCGTTTTGACAGCGAGTGTCCGCGCTCATCGTGTGAAATATGTTCACGATTGCTTGTGCTCGCCGACATCATGGTTGGTAATACACTTAGTAAGCGAATGTTTCCAAGTTTATACGGTTGAAAAAACTACTATGATTACTTCGTATAGCTGGCTACTAATTTGTTACCGCAATCCATGCTTCGCCTTTCGGGCGAAACTGCGACTATTTTGAATTCCGGTCCCACAGAAATGTGGCCTCCCCTGGGAGGATGTATCACGCAACCTTCAACTGAGCAGCTCAACGCCGTAACTACTGGGCCACCACGATGGGTTTTCTATTGAAGCGCGAGGTTCATTTGCTGTGTCATTCCCTTTAATTGAGATGCAGCCAGTTTTCATCCGAATAGTTACTACCACGTGCTAGCGCCTCTGAACTCCACGGGTACGATGGTTATGCGATATCCCGTGGCTCTAGCGCTCATTTTTAAACTTTGTCAATAATGTGACTAAATTAGCATCTTTCGTGGCTGCCAGTTTTGTCTGTCCGGAGTTCACAGAGCATGCTGTCGCTACTACCAGATGCCGGGAGCGGCTGTGCAGACATTACTGACACATACATCTGCGGGCATGTCTTTGAGAGATTCGCTGAATAGGAGCTATAAATACTTATGGATTATATGAAGCCTGTATATTCTCGTTTTAGTTATGTTCGTCGCCAGCGCGAACTTACGAAATGCGACAATCTTTAAATATTATCACTGCCGCTAGTGCGACGCTTGCGATTTCACAAGAAGGTGTGTGAATTCATCAGCACGTTGAGTTCGCAATGTCGGTGACGGGCGCACCGCAATCAAACACTTTCGCATCAAGGCGTGAAAAGATTTTCAAGACTATGTGAAATATCAATCTTATTTCTATAGCATTGAACATGAGGCCATTCTTTCCGCAAATAACACGCACGCAGATACACGCCCACAATTATGTGAGTGTGTGCGTCCCTCAGAACGT
Organism: Dermacentor andersoni; assembly: GCF_023375885.2. NCBI lineage: Eukaryota > Metazoa > Arthropoda > Arachnida > Ixodida > Ixodidae > Dermacentor > Dermacentor andersoni. The sequence goes on along the minus strand of NC_092815.1, from coordinate 167,508,761 downwards.
TAGCCAAGCTGCTCAAATAAAAAAAAAGTTACTAAAAATCGCGGTGCACGACACGGCTGTGAAAGCTACCGTGTCGGAACAGCGTGTACAGTATGTGTACGACCGAAAACCGCATGTCCTAAGATTCCATCTTGCCCCCATACTCCCGCATGCATGTCTCCCCCCATAGTGTATGTTGTCCACGTGCCTGCTCTCCTAACGCCAAGCGTCACGTGGCGTTTTCAGGCACGAAAGGAAATTCCACATCCACCAACCATGGCTTTGAGTGGCACTGGCTCGCACTCCCAGAGCTAGATATAGCAAACATAAATACGCAAGTTAGTGAATGCATGCGCAACACGAAGGTTGTCGGTTCCGCTCCCACCGGCGACAAGGTATCTTTTCGTTCACGTTTTTTTTTCCTTTTTCTTTATCCTTTCTCTACATTTATTGCAATTTTAACCACAGCTAATTTGCCCCAATGCTCTTCTTGGCTTGATATATATATATATATATATATATATATATATATATATATATATATATATATATATATATATATATATATAGTCACATCCTTTGAAGCCAACAAACACTGACACCAAGAACAACATAGGGGAAATTACTTGTGCTTAATAAATGAAATAAAGAAACGCTAAATTACTGCTAATTAAAGTGGCTGAAAAAACAACTTGCCGCAGGTGAGAACGGAACCCACAACCTTCGCATTTCGCGAAGGTTAGCCCCCTTTCGGTTCGCCCCCTTTGGTCGCGAAGGTTGTGGGTTCGGTTCTCACCTGCGGCAAGTTGTTTTTTCACCCACTGTAATTTCCATTAATTTATCGTTTCTTTATTTCATTTATTAAGCACGAGTAATTTCTCCTATATTGTCCTTGGTGTCAGTGTTTGTTGGCTTCTTATATGAATATATATATGTATATATATGGCGTTACACACACATATAGATACCAACATAGTGTCTTGCAATGACTGGCAAATGCACATAAACGAAAAAACGGTTTGCTCTGGTATCCAGAACTAGAAGAAAGCATTGTTCCAACTTTAATTATACCATTATTTCAACTACCTAGGTATCATGTCCTCACAAGACCTACGATGGAATTTTCATATTTGATTACAGCACATCATCTGCACTAAAAGACGATTACAGCTAGCACCACCAGACACAATGTGACGGGCCTATAATATGAAGACAAAACACCTTTTAAGTGTTTATATATAGTTATAGAAGCGTTCGCACTCATCAGTATTGAGTTTTTGCTCTATAAGAGCATTCTTCAGAATTCCATTGCACTTAAATTGCCGTTCTTTCATGATAGCGCATAATTTAGCATTAGTGGGGATCTGCATTAGGCTGTATCACGCTTCATCTCTCCCTTTTTTCGAAACGTGTTCAGCAACTAAGCACATAGCAGCCGTACGAAATGGCCTGAAAGTGCCTCATGCCACTGGATGCATGGACAAAGGCGATTTAACGTGCTGTTTTATTCAAAGTTTGTCGGTATAGGATTTTTTTTTTCGTTCAAGAGGGTGGGATTCAAACGCTTTACGGATTCAACACTCTCTAAATGAGAAAACTGGAGAAAAAAAAAGCTGCAATACGCAACAAGTAACTCAGTCATGGTTGTGCAAATCGATGTCTACTGAATATAAATCATATATGTTTACCTTCTTTTGCTTTTATTGTTATTTACTTTATCTACCCGTACGTTATTGTAGACTTCATTGCTGCGCTTGGGATGCTATCATGTTTACTATATAATTTCATGAATCGCCCCAAGTTAAAGAAGTGCTTTCTTCTTATAGAATATGTGTGTAGGAGAGGCTGTTATCATAAGTAGTTACCACTACTCTGTCTCTTGCTTGAGCAAACTGGGTTTAGCAAAGATATGCCGGTTCAAAAAAATACGCAAGCAAAAAAAAAACTGAATATTATAATAAAACGTAAATAAAAATGGCAACGTTAGAAGGCATAGTTAGCAAAGTTGGCCAATTACACGTCATAATGCATACGATTTACACAAGAAGTCATGTCAGATCGTATACAAAGATGGATTGTTATCAAGCAATATTATGTCATTTTGCTGTCGCAAGGCGCCACTACAGGCGACTCAGTTTTCGTGCAAGTAGCCCAGCCGTTCAGCCGGCTCGCGCAGTGGCCGCCAGGTACACTCCCTGTCGGTCCCTGCGTGGGAGACGCCCACTGAGCGCTGACGTGGGTCCTGCAGGACCTTTAATAAAGTTTGTCCAATCCAATCCCAGCTATTATATATGCAATTTAATCAGCACTTCGTTTTAAATTTCGACAGTGTTAGTTCAAGTTTGGCATGTTACGAAGCTCTGTTACAATATCCTTCAGGGAACCTGCGTTGACATCCCAGTCCCGGTGTAAATGTGCTACGTGAAAGTGAGAAACAAGGATTTTATTTATAGAAACTAGAAGAGGTCACCTAGCATCCTACTCCGTGTGTGCTTATGAATAAAAATAGAATATGTGCAAAGTTCACATCACACACCCACAACAAACCACAACACTCAACAAATTAAAGTCTGTTATTGAGATCGGTGTCTCCGAGGCATATTAAAAATGTAATGTAAAATAAAGAGGTATTGTAAAATAAAGAGGTATTGTTCGATTCGTGCAACTTGATTCTTTTAGATTAACATGCCGATAACAATTTGCCGTACTTTGAGCCGCTGCAGACCGAGATTTGGTGATAGTCTCGGTGGAAAAGTTACATTTACTCTGTGTTTGAGCTCGTACGTTTAGTTGGCATACATCATTGGCATCATAGAGCTCACACCTATATGCACGCATTGCTGAGAGAACGTGTTTTATTTTCTCTTAGCGCAAAAAAAAAAATCTTAATTGATGATACCGCAGTGTGATACCTCTGTGTGGAGCTCTGTTTTGAACTGATGGTGAAAAAGTAAAGTAAAGCTGGCAACATCTACGTGCGCTAATGCTCCTTGCAGAGCGTTCTCTTTCTGACGAAAAAAAAAAACCAATTTTTTCTTGAGTGAATCGAAACGTCATTATTCTTTTGTTACTCTCCTTGCCGCTCGCAGAGGCATCGCACAGCCGACCGACGATCGTGGTCAACCAGGGCCAGCAGACCGAGCTGCCGTGCGAAACGCGCAACCCAACCTTCAACAGCACGCAGCACGCGCTGCGGGTCGAGTGGTTCCACCTGGGACCCCACCGGAGGGCCCAGCACAGCCCGTCGTCTTCGTCAGGCGCAGCCTCGGGCAGCGCCTCCAGCCAGCCCATCTACACGGTGGACTTCGGGGCCCCCAAGGACTCCGCCGGGAAGCTCACCACCGGAACCAGGGCCAACCTGCTGCAGGTACACTTCAGATGTCGGTGCCGAATTTTAAAGCGTAACATTGTCGGACAATTGAGCCAGCGATCGGTGATTGATGGACTGCCCAAACCAAGGTTCGGAGAGCTTTCAGAATAATTTCAGCTGTCTCGGGCTTATAAATTAAAGTTCGCCATGAAGCTAAGTAAACGATAGTTTCGTTCTGAAGCCTCAGGTGTAATAAACGAATCTTTTTCAGAGAAACTCAATCCAGTTTTTCGTTTTGCACTGTATTATGGTTATCACGCTCGCCTGCGCTTCCTTTCCCTTGGCACTCATTGTGTAACTTTAATGGCCCACCTGCTTTCCAACCTACGCATTACATAGCCTGCCCAGCTTTATTAATTTTTCTCTTAATGTTAACTACAATATCGGATATTCCCGTTTGCTATATCTTATCCACACTGCTATCCTCCTGTATCTTAACTTTATGCTTAATATTTTTCGTTCTATGGCCATTTTCCCTGTCTTAGCTTGTTCTCGAGCCTTTCTGTTAACCTCTAACTTTCTGACTCATATGGTAGCACCGGTAGAATGCAATAATTGCGCACTTTTCTTTTCAACGACAGTGGTAAGCTTCCGTTCAGGGTTTGATAATGCCTGCCGTATGTACTGCAGTCCGTTTTTATTCTTCAGTAACTTTTCTTTCCTTGATCAGGGTCCACTGTGAGTAATTGACCTAGACAAACGTGCTCCAGCACAAGCTTGAGAGGCTGACTGCTGATCATAATTTCTTGTTCTCTTGCCACGGTATTAAACGTTACCTTTGTCTTCTGCATATTAATCGTTAACCTTACTGTTTCACTTTCTTGGTTATAAGGCCCTCAACCATTTCTTGCATTTCCCACCTAGTCTTTCTGAACAGGACAATGTGATATGCAAACCGAACGTTGTTTAGGTATCCACCGTTGGTATTCCCTCCTAATCCTTCCCAGTCTAATAGCTTGAATAGTTCTAAGCATGCAGTCAGTAGCGCTGGGGAAATCGTGTGTCATCGCTCGACTCCTTCCTTCGTAGGTGATTGATTTTCGAGGCCGACAGCAAATTAGGCGGTGGGGTGGAATGAAATTAAGAATTTTGGAGTCGCAGGTTGGCATCAGCTAGCGCAAGACAGGGGTAACTTGAGATCGCTGGGAGAGCCCTTCGTCCTGCAGTGCACATAAAAAAAAAGCTAATTATGTTGATGACGATGGTTGACCATACTTACGTTACTACATTTTCTGAAATGAGCGGACTGCGTAATCAACGCTTCCTCGACCTCCGACCGCCACCAAACCTATGACCTAATATCTCGGCATAAATCCTAACGTATTGTTAGGCTAACGCCGGTCTTATTCCTATAAACAAACTTTAGGCCGTAATCAGCAGTAGTTCATGGCGGAACATATTCTGCGGAACACGAGAGCTTCGAGAAAAACCTCTTACATTTGAAGAGCGAGTACGGAATTTACAAGATTTAGGCCACCGTTGTCTTTCACAGAATCGATGAGTTGAGCAAAACCCGATTCTCCAAGTTTGTAAGGAGAGTGCGTGCTCCACCGTTTCGCGTTAAAATCAACTTATTTCCCTTTCATACCTTTAGTAACCGCTTTCCAGTGAACAAGCCACGACTACATCAGTGCTTCCACGCACGCGTTCCTTGCAGCTGCAAAGAACACATAGAAGCAGTGGCTCCTGGGTGGAATGAACGAGAATGGGTAATAGAGTAAAAGCTACACTGAAAATGCGCTCCGAAAACTGCGAAGCGCGTGTATTGCACTGATGAGAGTTGGTAGAGTGGAAATGCACTGGCTATACGTACTGAAAAAGAACACGAGGACAAAGTTGAAGTATAAAAGACCAGAGACAAATTCAAGGAAATATGGAATGGGAGGGCCTCGACGTTTTGTTTGTCGCCAGCGCTAGGACCAACTTTCACTGGCCATTTGGCGCATGTATACATTCTGTTATGGGAGGGACGGTATTCCTGCCTAATTGTATCCGTTCCTCTCCCGGCGTGCAGGTGGTCCGCTGGGCGCGTCCCGAGTGGCAGGGCAGGGCCTACTTTCACATGGTGGGCTACCCGTTCTCGCTGAAGGTGACGGGACTGCGGTACGAGGACACCGGCGAGTACGTCTGTGTCGTCACTTTCCGGGACGGCACCGGCCGCAACGCCAGCGTGCGCCTACAGGTCGTCGGTGAGGACGAGATCCCGTGTCTCGGTCACACCTTGCCATTCCTTGCATGGAACAAAGTTTCAATGGTGATTTACCGGCAAATGCGAGAGGCATGCGTTGTGACTACGTCGCACCCGTTTCAGATCCCGGATCGAAGATTTCTTTCCACCCCCTCACCCAAAGTTTAATAGGGCACAAGCCGTTTCGCTTAGGCTTCTAGAGACCAGCACATATCCGTGCTTGTCTGTTCTCCGCGAGGCTTACCCCGCCGTGTATCACGACAACGCCTGCCCGTCCTGCCCGTCAAGTGGTGCTGGAACCGAGCCTGGCGTCTGTGCTTTTGTCTCACGAGCCTGTCGGCCCATACTGCCAAACTATTTTCGAATTGATGGAATGTTCTGCTTCACGTGCAAACGCCTGACTTCTTCGAAAACTTAATAAATGTAAGCTTCACTGTGGCGATTTACATCGCTATATTTGTCACGTCGATTACAACAAATTGGTCTCGATCATACTACGTGCTCTTCAACGTGAGGTGCTCGAAGCTTTCCACGATCATCAGAAGGCCGGTCATTTAGGCTACCACAAGACTTACGACAGCATACGAAGTCATTGATCCTGAACTGGCCTCTCTTTAGTCGTTGCGAAGTAGGTTGCTTCCTGCGTTCATATTCAAAGCTACAAAAGACTGACAACAGCTCCTCCTGGTTTTTTGCAACCTCTTCCTTGTCCCGCTTCTGCTTTTAAAGTCGTTGGAATAGACTTGGATGGCCCTCTTCCCATGACCTCAAACGGCAATTGTTGGATTGTCATCACCGTTGACCATAGAACACGCTACGCGGAGACAGCCTCTCTACAATCGAGGACTGCCGCTGAAGTTGCTCATTTGTTCCTACGCGACATTTTTTACGCCATGGAGCTCCGCGCGTTGTCCTCAGCGACAGCGGAAAAGTCTTCCTCTCTTCTATTCTTACTGAAAGTTTACGTACCTCAAACCTACACCATTCACAAGGGAACTTGTACTTATCATCAGCAGACGAACGGCTTGACGGCGCGTTTTCATTGTACCCTCTCAGACATGATTGAATTGCACATCCACCCCGACAACACAAACTGGGATGCAATCCTGCCGTTCGTAACATTCGCTTATAACACGGCTACGCAAAGCACCACCGGCTTTTCTCCCTTTTTCCTCGCCTATAGCCGCTCACCAAATTTCGTTGTGAATGTATCCTTCCTTTCGACTCCTGTACCCCCAACAGCTCCTTTCTCACATCAGTTTTTGTCTCGCCTAGCAGACTGCGGTCACTTCGCCCGCACAAACACTGATATCTTCCAAGGAGCTCCGAAGTCTCTCTACGACTCGGCTGACCGTGCTGTGACTTTTTTCCTTTCGACCAAGTTCTTCTCTGGACTCCTGTGCTCGTTCCTGGCTTATGCGAAAAATTCCTTACTCGATTTATCGGACCCTACACGGTCATTGAGCTGATATCCCCTGTTAATTACCACGGCTCGCCCTTTAGAGCTCCGTTCAATAACCCTTGCCGTGGGACAGAGATAGTGCGTGTCTCTCGTTTAAAACCGTATATTCGACGCACTTAATACTATTCCAGCGTGGCGAGGCGGCCACTTCCTCAGCGAGAGGTAATTTGTGGGAACGCCATACATGGCCGACTTTCATTTTCATCAACTTTGCATATCATCATACATATTATATTTGCTTCATCTCTATACATCATGATCATCTTAGCGTCTTGAAGAGCGCGAGTACCGCTGGAATAACGGGGTTCCTTATAAGATACACATATGAAGCCACGTTCAAAGCATCGGAAAGTACTGAGGAGCTCACCCGACACACGTCTTGTCCTTGAAGAGCGAAGTGCAACAGATGGTGGGCCACAACAGACTATTCTAAGTTCCACTATATATATATACATATATATATATATATATATATATATATATATATATATATATATATATATATATATATATATATATATATATATATATATATATATATATATATATATGTATATATATACATATATATATATACATATATATTTCAAGAGAAGCCAACAAACACTGACGCCAACGACAAAAGAGAGGAAATTAGAGGAAATTACTTGTGCTTAATACGTGAAATAAGGAAACGATACATTAATGGAAATGAAAGTAGATAAAAAAGCAACTTGCCACAGGTGGGGCGAAACCAAAACCTTCGCATTTCGCGTGCGATTCTCTACCATTTGAGCGAAGGTTTCGTGTTCGGTCCCCACCAGCGGCAAGTTGTTGTTCATTTAATTTCATTTTAACTAATGTATCGTTTCTTCATTTCATTTATTCAGCACAAGTAATCGCCCCTATGTTGTCCGTGGTGTCAGTGTTTGTTGGCTCCTTATGTACCAGAGGCGCAGTGATATATATATATATATATATATATATCACAGGATCTGGCACAGAAATAGTTTCAAGGATCGAATAACAGGACTTTACTAAAATTTCGGCCGAGGTCCAGCTTTCATCGAGATTGCGAGTGCAAGCACACAAGCACACAGATTTCGATTTGTACATCCTTCTCTGTAAAAAAAGAAAGAAGTGAGGGATAGAAACAAAAAACGTGAATAAAAACTTTACATACCTATAACACACATATATATATATATATATATATATATATATATATATATATATATATATATATATATATATATATATATATAATTTTGCGCATGTGTAGCAACATTTTAGAAATGTTAAAGAAGGCTGCCGATGTCTTCTTACATGACAAATGCTGGCCCACCAGCTGAAACCTTTCACAGTAAAAAAGAACGTGTTTGCACGTACATCGTATGTATTCGTGTGTGCAATATATATATATATATATATATATATATATATATATATATATATATATATATACGGGCGGTTGGGGGGGGTGGCTGTAGCACTAAGACTTGGTATGACAGCGTTTCTTATCTAAAAGAAAGACAGAAAGCGGGCTGCACACGTTTGTTCTGGCTGCATTGCCGTGTGGCACCCGCAGAAATCCCATCAACGGCGAACGCCAGTAGGTCGTGACGTCATGAGACATCATGTCTATGGATACAGAAACCGGAACTGGGGCAGCATCCTGATGTTCTTCATTCGTAAGTACTGTCCACCCTTGGGTGGCCGTCTTTGCTGGTGTAATGTCGAGCGTCAAAACAGCTGGAATTTTCTCTTATGAATAATTCTGCCAATGAGAAATAGAGAGCGACAGAGGGACAAAGAAAGGAAGGGAGGTTAACCAGATGGACGTTCTGTTTGCTACCCAGCACGCAGGAGAGGAGATAAGGGATTAAAAGAAGAAAGTAAAGGGCGAAGAAAGAGCAGTCCACTGGCACATGTATAGATGTAGAATTTCTACAAGCTCATTGTGAATACGAGGCCTAGTTCGTTGAACAACATAATTTCTGGCACTCTAAAGCTTGTCAGTCTTTTGAATGGTTATGAGAGTTATCTGGTTTTCTTTAGGGCAGACACGCAAGTTAGTGGCATAAACAGACAGACAGACAGACAGACAGACAGACAGACAGACAGACAGACAGACAGACAGACAGACAGACAGACAGACAGACAGACAGACAGACAGACAGACAGACAGACAGACAGACGGACACAGACAGACAGACAGACAGACAGACAGACAGACAGACAGACAGACAGACAGACAGACAGACAGACAGACAACTAACTTCATTTATTCCTGAGAAGCTACTGTCAGGTCCTCCTAACGGGAGGCCTTTGTAGCCGCTGGCGGCGCCCACGTAGAGGACAAAACGGCGTGACGCTCCGCCCTTTCCCGGGCCCTCTGGATAGCCTGGGCTTGCTTTTGGAGTACCGTGCTTCTGCTGGCCTCCTCCTCCCATTCGGCTTCGCTCGAGAGAACGTCGTTAGGCAACGTGGGACATCGCCAGAGCATGTGAGCGATAGAGCAAAAGCGTTTACTGCAATAGGGACAACTAGGGTCGACGTCCGGGTAGATCCTACTGAGGAATCTCCGCGACGGGAAAGATCCCGTCTACAACATTCTAAGAGTAGCTGAATGACGTCGACTGAGCTTCGGGTGAGGCAGAGGAAAAGCTCTCCGACCAAGTTGGTAATGTTTAGTAATTTCATTAAATGAGAGGAGTGGATCGTTCTGCTGAGTCCCTTCCCGCCCCTCCGGAGCCTCCAGACCATCGCGGCGCGTCAGTCCCACGAGTGGCGCGACGGTCGTGGGACAGCTCGTTGAGGTTTGGGAAGCCCTCGAGAACTTTCGTTCCCATGTGTGCGAGGAACCACGTGATATAATGAGAACCGAGGCAAGCCCTTTTCTCTAGAATAGAAGCGGCTTCTCGAACGAGGTTACCCGATTCAAAAGCTCTGATTGTGTCTCTCGAGTCGGTGTAAATGTAGGGACGCTCTGGGTCACACAATGCCAGCGCAACCGCAATTTGCTCTGCTATACTCGCGGTGGCCGCTCTGACCGAGGCCGGGGAGCGAAGCACGCCCCGCCCATCTACTACCGACAACGCGAACACTCTCCTGTTCCCGTGCTGCGCCGCATCGACGAAGGCCGTACAGTGTCTATCATCTCTAAGTTTCTTGAAGATGGCTCGTACACGGGCTTTACGTCTGCCCTCGTTATGCTGTGGATGTGCGTTTCGCGGGAAGGGCCTCACCAGGTAGGTCGCCCTCGTTTCTCGTGTCAATGTTATGCGCCGGCCCTCCATTATCCTAGGAGCCCTGCCAAGCTCGTCAAGAATTCGCCTGCCAGCTTTGGTCGAGGAGAGCCTAACCAGCTGGGTACAGTGATCATAGAGGCGCAGTGACCTGTGCCTCTATGATGTCATCTATGTTATTGTGCATCCCGAGTTGATCCAGCCTGTCGGAGCTCATGGCAACAGGCAAGCCTAGCACTTTCTTGGTGCTCTTGCGCATGAATGTACTTAACTCGGCATTTTCCGTTTTTGTCCGTACTAGAGGTGACGCCACATAGTTAATATGGCTCATGAGAAACGCGTTGTACATCCGAAGGAGGTTGTCTTCACCTAACCCCTTCTTTCGGTTGGACATCCCAGTGATTAACCGAAACATATTGTCCGCCTTGGCTATAACGCGGGTAATTGTTCTGGCATTACAGCCCCTCGCGTCTTAACTGAGTCGACTCTAGGAATTGTGTGTCCATTATTCGCGTACAATACCACGGGTAGCTGGTTGAGGGGTGTCAGACCCCTAACCCCATGCCTTGCGGGTCTGTAAAGGGTAAAGTAACACTGTAAAGTGTGTAAAGTAGCAGCTCCGATTTACTCGTAGACAGCTTGAGACCCATGTCGACGAGGTAAGCCTCCGGCTCGTCCAAGGCCACTTGTAGAGCTTGCTCCATTTCTGCTAGGGACCCCTCTGGGCACCAGATCGTGATGTCATCTGCGTAAAGTGCGTGACCTATGTCCTGGAGGCCGCCCAGCCTGTCTGATAGACCCTTCATGACTATATTGAAGAGCAGTGGCGGAATGACTGATCCCTGAGGGATACCCTGAGCCCCCAATCTGTACACGCTCGACCGAATCTGCCCCACCTGAATAGTAGCAGTTCTGTTCATGAGAAAGGACCTGACAAAGGCCTGGAATTTGACTCCCAGGCCTATCCCGGCCGTGGCCTGCAGAATGTATCGATGTAACACTCTGTCGAACGCCTCAGTGAGATCCATGGCGAGAATTCTCTCATAACTTGCAGGTATTTAATATACGCTTCCTGCGAAACGGATGTGCACAAGGTTGAAAGGGTGCGGAGCTGGAGAAACCACCATCTGCGCTCTAAAAAGACAGAATGTCCCGGGAACTAGGCAGGTACGCACGGGGGGGGGGGGGGGACCGGGCCTCTCTGAAATAAGCAACATACTCCCCCCCCCCCCCTCCCCATCCATGCCACCACTCCTCACACACATTCCGAAAGCGCCGGCAAATCAACCTCTTCGGCGGTCAACATTTTCCTGCGTGTTACAACAAAAGCTGCATATGACTAACCATCCTTAGGTTTTTCGGCGTCCGTCAACAGAAAAAATAATAATGTGGGCCGATCCTGGTGATAGTGTCTAAAGGGCCAAGTTCAATGGCATATACCCCTGTGCGCTCGGCAACCTGTAACGTGCCCTTCGGCATCTTCGGGATCGGCCCACGTATGGGGAGTGCCCATGTACGGAGAGTGTCTTCTGGTTGTATCTTGCCAGAGCAAAGAAAGAATTGCTGCCTTATCGCTCCACACATTAGAAGACTGTTAAGACGGCTATCTTTGCCTAGAATCTGCTTTGACCAAATCCTGTGCTCACATGGTTGAGGCTAACTTTAGCATTTACTCAGTGCTTACTCTCTCCCTTTCTTCCTCTTTCTATTCCCCCTTTCCCCAGCCCCAGTGTAAGGTAGCAAACGGGATGCTGTTCTGGTTGACCTCCCTGCCTTTCCTATCCTTGTTTTCTCTCTCTCTCTCTCTCTCTTTACATTGGAAGACTTCAAAGGGTGGGCTTCCCATGCTCTGTCATATCTGCCGTAGTAGAGACCCTATTACTAAATATGAAAGGAAGGAAGAAAACCAGATCCAAGCCAGGACAAAGGCGACCACAAGTAGCCCCCTATACGCACCGCGTGGCGCCAGACATGAAAAAGGTTGCGGTCCCGTACGAAGTGCCTGTTGTTTTCTCAGCCTCAAGAAAGCTGAGTGGATTATGCGCGCGCATCGGAGGGAAGCAGCGGCTCCATTGCGATAAGAAGCATGGTGAGCCCTTCGTGGACTGTGCCGTTGGTGTTGTGTATGAGATCCAACTGAAATGTGGGCGGATCTATATCGGCCACATATCGGTCCGGTGTATCAAGGACAGAGCACGGGAGCACCACAAATTGTTAGAAAAGGGAACCGGGTCGAATTTACCCTTTCACTGCAATGAATGCAGTTGTAAGCTGGTGCTTGGTGATATGATGATCCTGGCCAGAAGTCGCGATAAGTGGGCACGTCAGGTACTGTAGGCCTTTCTTATTGGTAAAAAAAGTGAAGCACGTTGCAGTGACTCGTCGGTTGTCATACGAAGAAAGGCAATTGAATTCATGGGATCTTTTTTGTAACCATAAGGACCTAATAGGAGACCGCTAGGTGCGACATGATCTTCAGTTCTGCTTGGTGGGTTTGATCATTCGGTATTATTTGACGCTAGGAGTGTTTGCGGGTGTTCTTTACTGCTTGTCTGCACTGTTGGGTTTGTTTAGTTGCTTTACTGGTTTTGAATTTGCTTTTGCTACGAACGTGTGACTCTATTGCTGCAATTATTTAGCATCGGTAATGCTAACATTGCCATCACTGGGCTTAGGCAAAAATTGAGGTCCCTTGGAAGATAGAAGGTGCATGCGGCAACACATTGAAGTCCGCTGTGATGATTGCAGAGTTCAAAGCTAATGAATTCAATGCCAAAGGATTCACTCAAATTTGCTCATTTTAGTCGGAGGTCTGATTTTACTTTAGGAGAGGCCTGCTTCGAATTCATAAAGATTCTCATAAATAAGGAATTACTGCAACGCTGGCGACCGCTTTGGCTGTTTCAAAACAGGTAGCTACCTATTTCGGTGTATCTTTTCACGCTTCTTCAATATGTATATTAGTGGCCATACGGGCTGCCACCAAACTTTAGATTTCAGGTAGTTTTGCTTTAGTAATATAGTACAATAAAAAAAAAACTAATTATTTGTTTTTATAGACCATAACGACGAGCATATGCCGTCATAAATAATGCGCTTATATAACCATCGTTCTGTCAGTATATTTGCCAGCTGCGATTTCACCGTTGTCATCATGCTTTGCACTCGTAGTACACTGTCTTCGGAACGCGCAAACCAGCTGCCAAAATAGCAATACAGCTGATTAACCGTAACATGATTGGAGAGTGTTCTTAACTGTACGCGTTGAGTTCAGGGCAGCTGCAATTAAAAGGAAAGAGGTTTATACATGAAGAGACGTGATAATAGACCCGCTAGTTACAACGCATAGGTCTAAATTGCAGTAATGAACAACGACGCTCTTCAGCGTGATAACAGTGGATTATACCGTGCGTATGCGTGCGTGCGTGCGTGCGTGCGTGCGTGTGCGTGCGTGCGTGCGTGTGTGTATGTGCGTGCGTGTGCGTGCGTGTGTGTGTGTGTGTGTGTGTGTGTGTGTGTGTGTGTGCGTGTGTGTGTGCGTGCGTGTGTGTGTGTGTGTGTGTGTGTGTGTGTGTGTGTGTGTGTGTGTGTGTGTGTGTGTGTGTGTGTGTGTGTGTGTGTGTGTGTGTGTGTGTGTGTGTGTGTGTGTGTGTGTGTGTGTGTGTGTGTGTGTGTGTCTTTTTCACGTTTCAAACAGCACTCGTGGAAAGTATACGTGACAAGAGTTCAGTTGTTGCCCCATCGTCATCGGGAAAAAGTCGCATGCATGTAGACTGACATCTGATAAGTCACTGTGTTTAAATTTCGTTTGGCCAAATCAATAAGCACATGTCACTTGTTTTGGTATTAGGCAATAGTACTTTCTACAAAACAATTGTCTTGGACCTCTGTTATGTACATCTATTAAGGTCTTTTGCTAAGACCTGATGGCTTGTCTGGTTGAATGATGTCATTGATAAGTGCTTACTTTATAAGGCATACCGACTAACCACTTTTACACGCTATCGCATTTTTCGCGTGAGGTATCGCTTCCGCCATTCCCTGAAAGATTTGCTCCTATATCTCTGAAGAAACAACTACAGTTCGAAATCAAATTTCAAACCGCCTTTCGTTCGGCGATTTCTCGGCCTGGGCCGATTCTCGTCTCCTTATATACCCTTCTTTTAGTCCCTGCGCTGCCACTGCCTGTGCTGGCCTCTTCAAATCCCCTCCTTCTTTTTTTCGTGGCGCACAAGCCGCCGGAGGAGCACCCAGGAGACGTGAGAGTTCGTTTCAGCTCGGGCGTGGAAGACGAATGGGTCACTTTGAAGCGACGGGGGTCTGGCGAGAAACGTTCGGTGAGGCCGCTTGCGAAGGTTGGGTGCCTGGCCGAAAGAAAGAAACCGAAGCACCTCCAAGAAGTGAACACAACGTGAGAAGAAGCACGGTACTCCAACCCAACTCAGGGCCCCCCTTATATACGTGGTGTTCTCGAACGGGTTTCGTTCAAAACTAGCATTGGGTATACGGAAGGGTGTTCCTTTAAGACTTCTTTTAAATCTCCCCTCTACGCTTCTAGTACAGATTATATCTTTTTCCTTTCTATTTGAATTTATTTTTTTCTTTACAGACCTTCGTTTTTTTTTTCTCTTATATTCCCCCTCACTTATTTGCCTGCTCTCTCTCCTTACGTTATGTCGAGGCTTGAAGATGGCCAATCTTTCTTTTCCTGTTTATTTCTTTTGTTTCTTTGCGACGTTGGCGCGGGAGCATTCATCAACCCATCCGAGCTTAAATTGAGTCCGCCAAGCCTTGTGCTACTCGCCTTGTAACGGGGCAGAAAACACGTCGTTCTTGCACATGCAAGGCGAAAGCCTTGCCAGCCAGCGTGTCACGACGAGACCGGTAGTCTTCTAAGAGGCACTCGATAACAGGCGAGGCATATATCAACCTGTAATCAACGAGCTTGAAGGCAAACGCGTCAACTGGAAGAGTCCCGTGTGTGTGCACCCTCCCAGTCGAGAAGCACCGTTCGCGACGCGACGATGCAAACTTCGTTGTACATTCTTTTAAGTGTACTCGCGTCATCTCATGTCCCGAAGTGTGGAGGACAAGCAATAGGCATTGCTTTCCCAGACGTGGAGATCACTTAGTAACTTTGATGGGCGTTCCGAGAGGGCACTTAGCATGCTGCATGGAACGCTAGCTTCTACGTATATGTAGGGTTCCTTATAGTACGAGATGCGAGACCTTCCTGCTTTCCAATATTTCGCTCTGCAGTGCAGGGAAAATTGTTGTTTCATTTGTGAGAAAAAAAAACATAATCAAATCGCCACTGCAGTAAGGCACGAGACCCTGAGCGCAGGTTTCCTTCGAAATGTATTCTTTATGGCTGCTCCTCTACGCAGCTTGCACCTGATTTTGAGAGCGAAAGCCAAATTTGGACTCCTTTATTGAACTACCTAATAAGGAACCCAGCGCACGTGACATTTCTATGATTCCCACGCTTCACGCAAAGGTCAACCTGGAGGACCACGCAAAGCGTTGCGGAAAATTGCTTTCAGTGTCTGGAAAGCTAAATGCAGTGAAACGTGTTTTTGCTTATTGCAGGGATAGAGAATTGAGGACGGAGGAGAAGCAGCAGCTGAAGTCCCACAGGGTCGAACAACGTAGAAGCGAGGAATGAGAGCAAATAAAGCTCTTATACCCTCTGTTAAACCAACGAATCAATTAAAGATGGGGCATGCGCAAAGGTTCACAAGATTATTTTCATATGTGTTCTTAATGTACATCATATTAGCTACCTAAACAATGCAGGCGTAAATTATTTGACGTTAACGCATCTTTGAATGTGTGGAGACATTAGTGTGCCCTATCACGAAGAAAACTAACGCGATTATACCAGAGAATTTCATATCAAAAAAGAGTAAGTAGTAGCCAGTCCACAGCCAATGTAGAGAAATTGGTAAACTAACTTCGGTGAACGTTTGAAATCAAACGAACTTATCAACCAAGCCTAACATGGATATTTTATTATGTGATATTGTGCAGTGCGTTAAATAAAGTATTGGTTGCATGGTTGTAATTTTTTTAGAAAATGTTAGCTTAGAAGATATTTAGTCGCCCAACCACACTCAAGAGAAATCAATAAAGGTCCAAGTGAACACTCCCACACGTGGAATAGACAATGCAAACTTTGTTGCTCTTGATTATTATGGCTGAAGGGTCATATCTATTTGTATTTGTTGCGCAAAACAGCATATTAAACTATTCGCTGCACTGTAGGCATTCATGCTAAGCATTTAGGTTTATCTGTTGCGCCGGCCATAAATTATTCTGCTGTCCGTGGCGTACTTGAATGAAAAGCAATATAATTATTGCAGTATATAGGGGCTTATCTGTCCACTGTAGCGTGTTCACACAGGAAAACGGTAGGTGTAGACCACAGCGTAGCTTATGCGTAAAACAACACAAATAACACTATTCAAGCACGTGTATATGAAAAACATCTCCTTCGTGATAACTATTCGACAATGCATACGCCTTCGTTGTCAGGACCGAATTCAAGAGTGCGATTATATTAGTTTTTAAACCATCTAACATTCGGGCGTTTCTTTTTCATGGGTGTGTTTGAATATTATATTGCAATGCCAAATGATGACAGAATTTTTCTCTTGTCAAATTCGATGAATTTCCAAATTTACATTTTCAAGGAGGCTGACAGAAATATTAAAAGCTCAATTTGAATCTTGACAGAGGTAACAGGCGCCAATAGAAACAGCTGTGTACTGCATTTATGTGCAGAAGAAAAGGACATAATTAGTCAAAGACTATTAGACAACGCAAGCTGGTAATTCTAGTGGTTCGGTTTTGTGCAAACTGCACGAAATTGTAGCAAAACGCAGCAAATGTTCGGGATATGCGAGTGAAAAAAAAAAAAAAGGAAATGCGAGTGTACGGGATGGAGCAATTTGCTAACAAACAGTAGTGTCGCGAAAATGTTTTAGAGGGGTTAGGGGGCCGGCACTTGACTCGGGACGAGCAGGAAGGTGGCGGGGGGCTGGGCAGAGAGAGAAAAAACAAGGGTAGGAAAGGCAGGGAGGTCAACCAGGACAGCATCCGGTTTGCTACCCTACACTGGGGGTGGGGGAAAGGGGAATAGAAAGAGGAAGAAAGGGAGAGAGGAAGCACTGAGTACGTGTGGGAGCGACACCATACACAAGGACACTATAAACGGTCTGTTAAGCCCGTGCACTTCAAGTACCGCATTAGTGCACGAATCGCTTTTCGAGCCAGTGACGGGTGTGGCCACGGTCCGAGTATCTTTGACTCGGTGAAACATCTCGAGTCCAGTCTGCGTAAAGTTGCCCGCAGAGAGAGGCGTTGGACATCGTAGCGAGGGCAGGTACACAATAGGTGCTCGATGGTCTCCTCGCACCCACAGGAGTCGCACATCGGGCTCTCGGCCATTCTCATACGGTAGGAGTATGCGTTCGGGAACGCCACTCCCAGCCACAAGCGACACAACAAGGTTGCTTCGCCGCGGGGAAGGCTAGATGGCAGTTGTAGCCGTAGCGTGGGGTCCAGTTTACGTAATCTGCAATTTAGGCCACTTGAAATCCAGAGATCTTGGGACTTCTTACGTGCAAGTTGGCGAAGTTCTCTGGCAGCGTCCGACCTCGCCAAAGGTGTTGGACGCGTCTTGGTATCTTCGTGGGCACACCGGGCAGCCTTGTCAGCTAGGTTGTTGCCCACGATGCCACAGTGAGCAGGAATCCACTGAAATATAATGTGGTGTCCACTTTCCAGAGCATGGTGGTGCAGTTCCCTGATATCAGATGTCATTTGCTCGTAAGTTCTGTGACGTAATGCGGACTTGATGCTGTGAAGGGCTGCCTTTGAGTCACAAAATACGACCCATTTCTCTGTAGGCTCTTCGGTGATGTACATCATAGCGGCATGGAGAGCTGCAAGTTCTGCCGATGTAGATGTAGTCGTGTGCGACAATTTGAATTTAACTGTAACGTTCTTGGCTGGAACGACGAATGCGGCAGTTGAGCTGGTAGGTGAGGTGGAACCATCGGTATATATATGTATGCGGTCATGATACGTCTGGTGCAGTAATGTGAGCGTAAGTTGCTTCAGAGCCGGCGATGGATGATTGGACTTTTTTGTGATTCCAGGAATAGCAAAATTCACTTGAGGCTGTCGCAGGCACCACAGGGGAGAGGAAGGCTTCGCCGCCGGTGTAAATGATGCCGGTATGTACTCATGATGAGCGCTAATAACTCGTGAAAAGGTCGCTTGAGGTCTCTCGGCTGGTAGGGAGGCCAAATGATGGTCGGGGATCCTTGACAGATGGCGAATGTGCGCTCTGAGAGAGTCGACAGCTACATGTGTCTGGATTGTATGGTCTCCTGCGATGGCGATTGTTGCTGCTGTTGAGGTGCACCTAGGCAGCCCTAAACACGTGCGTAGGGCTTGACCTTGTATGCTCTCCAAGGCGCGAAAGTTCGTCTTGCATGCATTTGACAATACTGGTAGGCTGTAACGAAGGAGTCCGAGAAACAAAGCCCTGTACAGCTGCAACATAGAATTGACTGGTGTACCCCAGTTTTTCCCGCATAGAAATCGGAAGACCTGAGCAATGGCGACTAGCTTCTTCTTCAGATAGACGCAGTGAGGGCTCCACGAGAGGTTGCGGTCAATGATGACGCCCAGAAAGCGATGCGTCTTAACATAGAGTACAGCTTGACCATTGATCGTAACAGGATACGATGACATTTGTTTCCGCGTAAAACCAAGTAATGCGCACTTTTCAGTAGACACACTGAGGCCTTGCTCTCGGAGATAAGAAGCCGTCATGGTTGCCGCCCGCTGAAGCCTGGCTCTTAGCTGAGGGCGAGTCACCGCAGAGGCCCAGATGCAAATGTCGTCGGCGTATATTGAGACATGTACTGTCTGCGGTAGGTAAACCGCTAGTCCTACCAGGACGAGGTTGAACAAAATAGGGCTCAACACTCCACCCTGCGGCACACCACGGCAGATGGAATGGTCTGAAGTTGGGCCGTCTTCGGTCTGTAAGAAAAAACGCCTCTCAGTCAAATAGTCCCGAATCCATTGATACATCCGGCCACCAACTCCAACAGCCTCAAGTGAGTTTAGTATGGCCTCGTGGGCGACGTTGTCGTATGCTCCTTTTATATCCAGAAAAAGTGCCCCAGATAGGCGCTTGAGGCTTTTTTGATTTTGGACCCATGTTACGATGTCGATGACGTTGTCGATGGACGTGCGACCTCGACGAAAACCTGTCATGGCGTCCGGATAGATGTTGAATCGTTCTAGGTACCATTCCAATCGAGCAAGAATCATTCTTTCCATCACTTTGCCGACGCAGCTCGAAAGCGCTATCGGACGATATGATGAGATCTCAAGCGGAGACTTTCCAGGTTTCAGAATGGGGATCAAGCGGCTCGATTTCCATTGTTTAGGAACGGCGCCGTTCTGCCAAGATTCATTGTAGTAGTTGAGCAGCTCATCACGTGCGTCATGTCCAAGGTGGCATAGGGCAGCATACGTGATGCCATCAGGTCCTGGTGACGAAGAACGCCGGCAGGTCGCCAACGCAGCATCGAGCTCTTCGAGTGAAAATATCACGTTCATTTCTGGTACACGTGCCTCAGGGATGTCATTCAATGCTACGTCACTAATGATGGCCACGGACCCAGCAACCCGTGCACAGAACTCTTCAGCCACTTGAAGTTCCGAGCGGAGTTGGTAGAGGGCCAGAGCAGCGAAGGGCTTCCTTTGATGCGGAGATGAGCGAAGACCCCTAACCGTTCTCCATATGTGCGAGAGCGATTTGCGGGGATCAAGCGACTGACAGAATCCTTCAAGATCAAGCGACTGACAGATCAAGCGACTGACATATCCTTCTGAAATTTTGACCAATCAACTGTACGCAAGGCAGTAGAGGAGCGTTGCTCAACTCCTCTAATCTTTATGTATGTTGGAATATGGTCGCTTCCATGTGTTTCTATGTCTGTAAACCATTGGACGCTCGAGGCAAAGCGCCGTGACACCAAAGTTAAATCCAAGCAGCTACTGTAGGTCGTGCCTCGCAGAAATGTAGGGCTGCCGTCATTCACGCAGCACAAATCATGGTCGGCAGCAAAGGAGGCAAGGCTCTTGCCTTTGGAGTCAATTTTAGTGCTTCCACATAGCTGGTGATGCGCGTTGAAATCACCTGTGATAACCCAGGGGCCATTGTTCATTAGTAATATTTTCTTTAGTCGTTCACCGTCAAAGTGACCCGCTGGGGATATGTAGGCTCCAATTAGTGTAAATGACACATTCTTCTTTTGGACATTTACGCAGACATATTGGTTGTCGTCATGAGGCTCTATCGCATTAGCGACATATGTTAAGTCCGTGCGGATGTAGATGATCACTTTCGTGCTCGCACCGCATGTGGACGAGACGAAAGATTCATAACCGGACAGTCTGAGTGGAGTTGATGTATTTGGTTCGAAAATGACCAGTATGGGGAAGCGATGTGTGAAAATGAATTGGCGAAAGTCTGATATACGGGTCCTTAGACCCCTGGCATTCCATTGAAAGATCGACGCACTTTTAAGTTCAGTGCGGAAGGGGACTGTTGATCGAGCCATGATGCTTAAACGATGCTAGCAAGCACTGGGTTAAGTGCATCCAGTATTTGCAGAGCGCTTCGAGCTGCTGGTGTTTGCAGCTTGTTCAGTATAATGCGCATTGTATTAATTAGCGATTGCAGCACATCAGCCACCTGCCTGTCGTGGTCGCACAAATCGCCGACAGTAGACGTCGGGGGTTGTCCAGCGAAAGCTTGCTGTGTGTCTGTTGGTGAATGTTGGCGTTTCGGTAGAGCCGGCCAAGATTCGACAGATGCGGTCTTCTCAGTGGACTTGCTCTTCGCGGTCCTGTCCACATTGTCTGGCCTGGGCGGTGGAGGAGGAGGTGGTGTCGTAGGAAGTGGCATGCGCCTTCCTTGAGGAGCCTTCCTTGAGGAGCGCCGGCGACGTGAACGTCGCTTCCTGATTTTTTCGGCGGCTTCGCGATGAGATGAATGATCTCTCGCCATCTCTTTCAAGATGGCCATTTCCTTCTTAATATGTGGGCATTTCTTCGATGAAGCTTCATGTGATCCTCCGCAGTTGGAACACTTCACTACAGTCGCGCCACATTTATCTGCAGCGTGGGGCTCTCCGCAGCGAGGGCATGCTGCCTGATTTTCGCAGACGCTGCTCACGTGTCCCAGTTTCATGCATTTGCGGCACTGAAGAGGTTTCGCAATGAAAGGCCGCACTGCATGTCTGAAGTGTCCCACCTTAACATGCGAGGGTATATATTTACCCTTGAATGCTATTTTCACGCAGCGTGAACTGCCTAGCCGCTTAACATCAACGATGACCTCATCATTGGCTGGCTTGATAAGAATCGGCAAGTCGTTATTAAGGATAGCAACGTCTACGTCGTAAATAACACCGGTGACTACGTCAGATCCCAGAGGGATGTAAGAGCGCACCTGAATGCCATCGAGGTCCGTTACGCTGCGTAGAGTGGTCAAAGCAGCCGCATGCTGGACATCAACCGCCAGAAGATTTTTTCGGGTATTCATTCGAATGTCCGATATTTCGTTTGGCACCAGGGCTTCCAGTGACATCGACACAGATTGCCTGTTAGTAGCCTCATGTTGACGTTGGGAAGCAGGGGCAGAAATATGATGGTATTGGCGTCCGGCCTCTGCGGCTGTCTCACTGTTTGCGTGCTTGACGATGAGGACGTCCTGGTGTTCCTTCTCTTCGCTCTGCGGCTCTGCACAAGCTGGAAGTCGTCATCGGAAGTGTCCTCACTGCTGAGAGAGTAGACATGGGTGTCCTCGCTGTCGGTGTCGCTCTGCTGACCGATCCGCTTCCTGGAGGCGGCCGCCGCTGACGCCGCCATCGCCGGCAGACGTGCGGGGTCGTCCACTTCCATTACGACCGAGCAGGGAGCGAAGACCAGCGGATGAACTTAGGTTTTCACAGAAATAAGGCGGAGCTAGAAAGAACAGCGCTGTATCAAAAGACACTTCGTCGTCGTCTCGGGCTGGGCAGGCTTTATACTAAAGCAGTAACTTCGGGGGAGGTGTTCCTCCCGCTTCACTTAACCGCCAGAGTAGTGTAGCCAAGCGGGCTCAGTCCTGGTTAATCTCCCTGGCTCTGATTTATCCTTTTAAGTGCGTAAGTATTTCTATGCTTACCCGAAGAGAAAACCCGTCCATCCGTCAGTCTTTCACGGAAGACGAATCGCTGTAAAGAAGTTATTGTATAAAACAAAATAAACTCGAAAGGAGAAACGTGGGCGGTGGTGTGTTTCTAACCTACGACCTCAGGATCAGGCGCTGAGTGTCTTGCAGAAGTTGAATATATCAGTAATATATGAATGTGTTGTGCGAGACGTAAGAAGCAAGTGCCAAAGGAGAACAGTTTCTAAGAAGGCTTCATCGGAAAGTTTGGTGATAGCGGAATAAAAGCCACCTCTAGGACCACACGTGGAACCTACTTGGGGCATGGTAGACATCAGAAAAATTTCAATTTTCCGAAAATTTCATGCCGAGCACGCCACATTCCCTATGCGTTAACTTGTTCACGGGATGCTCTTTCCGTTGGGGTGTTCCTTTACCATCCAAAGTGCCACCGATCTCTGAAGGCTCATGCGCTTCATGTCGCGCAGCAAACACATGAGCGTTCACTGCATTGACAAGGATGATAAGGGGTGATGAAAGGTTATATGGATCTCATCATGGTTGATAATGGTCCGACGCGGATGGATAAGGTGCTAAAGAATAGTAAGGGCGTATCACGGTCGGAGCCATTCTGATAAGGTTATTAACCACCGACGAGAGTTGATAAGGGTCGGATCGAGTCCGATAACTTTGATAAGGACCGATAATAGTTTATAAGGGTCGAATCACGCCTGATAGCATGACAAGAACAGATAAAGGTCAATAAGAATTGGATCGAGTGCGATAATGTTGATATGAACCGATAAAGGTTGATGAGGCTTCGATCCAGTCGGATATGCTTCATAACAATCGATAAGGATTGATAAGGGTCGGGTCTAGTAGGATAATGTTGATAAAGACCAACAAGGGTTCATAAGCGTTTACAGAACTTGTATCAAGTTCTATAACATCGATAATGACACCGGGATGCGTCACGGGCAACTGGCACAATGCTTCCTTCCTTCCTTCCTTCCTTCCTTCCTTCCTTCCTTCGGAGGTGGCAGGACACATGGCCGGTGTACTAGCCCCTGGCCATATGCCACTGCGAACAATGTAACGCATAAATTGGAGCATAAAATTGATGGTAGTGTGCTTTTTCTGTTATTTCCGGGTAACAAAGCGCATCGAAAGGGTGTAGATTTCTTCCGAGTCGCATTTGTGAAATAAATGAGATCTAGCAGACCATTAGGCTGTTGCGACCAAATAAGAATGCTATAGTTATATAAACAGAAGATATAGTTACAAAACAAAACGTTACAAGATATTAAGCGCAGTTTAAGGTATTACGGACTCAATACTTGTAACACCACATGCTAGAGCATACAAAAAAGGAAAAAAAACGACACCTATGACTGTTTCAAAATAGAGAATAGGTACAACATACGATGACATTCTTACTCACAAAACCATTGAATACCAATCCCAACAGTGTTATAAAACCCGCACCTTTGTTGCTCAAAAAGTGTGTTTTTTTCAACAAGTAACATTGCGCACTAGACTTCTTTAAAGTTGTCAGATATGATGGCTGCGATATTCGGATGTTATAGTGAGTGTACTCGCACACTTTAAATCTGTAATCAATTGAGAAGGAAAAAATACGCAACCGAAAAGAATTGACCTGAAGTTAAGGTGACAAGGCATTAATCGCAGAGCGCTTTTGCAAGATTAATATGAATTACCAACTCGGCGAATGCATACATTGTTAAGGCCTAAAATAAATGTTTCAGAGCGAAAGAAGGAAGTCACAACGTTTTGTTGTTGTAGGGCACATTTCAATTATGTACACACAGGACTGCCAATAGGGGATCGACGGAGACGAAAGAGAAAATAGCATGTGAAAGGCTAAGAGGTCATGCAGACTAACTGTGTGGTTAGCTATTCTGCACTAGTGGACGGGGAAAGGGCAGATTGGAGGAGGAGAGAAGAAAAGAATTCTGCTTGTACTAATATGAAGACAGCCTGTCCACACCATCCAAATGAAGGCAGCTGACTACGACTGTAGTTATTCTATTCTGAACTAATTCCTCAAACAAAAACAAAAAGTAAGCACTATGTTTTTCAGAGCAACTCGGGCAGACACCGCTTGTAACCAGGGTCCATGGAGGGGTAGTTGATTTTAATGAAGAGAAAGGTGGAGAGGTCGCCCTGGAAAGAGTACGTGTTTCTTGCCTACTACTCCCCACTGGGGTGAGGGGAAGTGGCCGATACAGGAAAGGTAGGTGGCATGTGGCCGGGGTTCAATAGTTTTGTTTTGTATATAGGGTGATGGTTATGAACTTTTGGGGCGCGATGCAGAGCGGTGGTCTTCGCGTACGGGAACAAGGAAAATCGCACCGAAGGCGTGCAATTCGTTCTTTGCACCCACAGACTTCTGCGGGACTTCTGTCCACTGCGATGACGTTGATTTGTAGAGATACATAGCGAAATTTGGGCATTGCATTTTCGCACTTCAAGGAAACTAAGCGTACTTCAATAAAACTGTGGCTAAAGGACTAGGATTGCACCTCCAGTTATCTAGCCCGCGGTAGTCCTCTAAACCGTCCTCTTGCTAAGCTATTTCTTGTACAAGTGCTCTAACTTGCGCTAACAAGACCCAGATGTACTGCATCTTCTAAACCCCTAATGACGGCAGATATAAATTAAAGAAAAAAAAGATTATTTCATGTCTAAATTGGGCAAGGCACATTGAGAATAGGGGTAATCAACGAAAAGAAAAAGATATTTGGGCGAAACTTTTTCAGCAATAGGGGAGAAAGGGGGGTTTGAAAAAAGTCGTATGTGCTACCATAAGGCAACACAGCGTCATTTACGCATCCCTTACGCATCACTTCCGCTTTGTTGAATGTATTTACTGGTTGGGGAGTTGGTATCGAATTATTTTGAAATGAGTGTATACAATGAATCACGGAGAAAAGGAGGAAGAAAACTGGAAGTGGGATTGACGGCTTCGTTCGGAATTTGTACAGACAGCTTTAATACGAGAACCATAGGTTTACATTTCATTTGCTTGACATCACCCGTCTGACTACTTCAGCGGGAGAACTTGCATCTATCGGTCTCATCTGACTGTTTTCAAAAGAAAGTGTTTCGCGTACCAAACTTCTTCCTCGTGCTGTGTTCCTCTAAAGTAACAAATAACACCTGTTGCCTATCATTCAGTCCATGCTGAAAACATTTAGTGGAAACTTTTGTAGAGAATTCCTAAACTCAGCATGGAAAAAAATAAATTTCTCGTACGTTGCCTCTAGGCAACACTCGTCAATAAATAATTAATACCCTTGCGTTAGGTGCATATTGCTATTCCGGCGCTGTCTAACATGGGCTGTAAGCAGAACGTGACCATAGGCTTCGGTACACTCATGTGCAAACCAATACATCTTTTTCCATCCCTGTTTTTTTTAGGAGATATGGTATTCTGTGGTAACTACACTCGAGTTTGTCGCATATGTTACCCAGCAAGTCTGTAACCACTTCCAAAAAAAAAATGAAAACGGTGGTTTCGTGTCTTCCATGCATCGTAGCGAGTTGCCAAGTCATCAAAATCTTGGTTTCAACTGGGTAAGAAGCGACAAATATTTACAGAGAAGGTAAAACTAAAAGCACGGGAGTAATTAGTGCCAATGTTGTCAAAAATGAACCAAATTGCACCATAGGCTGCAACCTCTCCGGGATGAGGCCACATGGCCGCTTGGTGAAAAAAAAAAGTGGTGTCAAGCAAATGTCAACGCTGAAAACAACGCCAATTGCACATGACATACGCTAAAAATAAGATAAGAAATAAGTTAATAATAAACATGAAAAACAGACAGAATGGAGAAATATATTCCACATTCATTCATCAAATCATATTAACGAAATGTGCGGCGGCTTTGTCTTCTTTGTCGTCCAGATTTGCTTGGCCCTTTCTTTTTTCCCAAAGAACACAGTCACATCCTCAGGATGCCCTGAGCATGTCACCTTCAGAATGCTACTATGTCCTCAGGATGTCCTCTAGTGCTACTACCATTGTAATAATATAGTCCTGTTGTCTTGCCTCGTAACAATCTTCGGACGTTTCAAAACTTTTTTCAGTGCGTTTTGAGTATGATATTTAGCAGTGCTGGTTGATTACTAGATTTCTTAAAATAGTAATCAACTGCTGCTTCTAAGTAGTTTCACCGCTCTATCGGGCGGAGCTTCCGTTTGCTAAAATACCGTGTTCTACACAGCCTCTGACATCCACAGGCTGCTGGATCTTTCTACCAACACCGTTTCATAACCTACTTATTTTTCAGTATTGCTAGTTCAGGTCATGAAAAAAGAAAGAAATTAGAAAAAGAATGGCAACAATGAGTCAGTACAATGCAGAGTAGAACTAATACATATGCTTTCCCTGAACTTACTAGATTACTGCGAAATATTCTACAGGATGTTCGAGTCCTTATGATAGTATGGGAACACGTAATGGACATGGCAATTAGCCGGTCGCCCCGTGGGACGAGCGAAATTCTACCACTCATGCCTGCAGCTTGACCCGGAAAGTGACACAGTCATGGTCGTGTGATTGATCACCAGCAACACACCGTTGCTATCGGCCGTCAGCACACAACTTCCGCGTTGGCATCGTTCCAGTCAATGTGATGAGGGGCGCAAATTTATTCATGTGGGACAACTCTCGCGAATTTTTTCGTATTCCTTATGAATTGGGGCCCATTCTCTGCTTTCATGAATGTTGCGTTACATTATACGAAAAGTAGATTCTGCTCGCTAAAAAACACAGTGTTTAAACTTGTCATAAAAGGCACCGGGTGTCACAGTGTTACAAAACTTAAGCATATAAATCGGTGAAGGGAGCTGCTTGGCATACTGTAAAATGAATAAAAGAACCAGAGGAAACATACCAGAGACCATATGAAGAAGACGACTAGCTGGAACTTAGAACTGAGAAAATGAGACCTGAATTACTAAATATGCCTTCCGGCAGGCCACTTGGCGCATGCGCAAGGTGCTATTGCGGAAGGCCGATTTCTTGATATTTCTATAATATACGACTGCACGAAGTAAAATTCATCACTTCATCACTGAGGCCCAGAGACGTGTCACTACCGCAAGTGGTATTTTTTCTAATTACCTGGGGTGCCCTTCAGAATCTCTCTCTCATTTCTCATTTTCCCTATGCCTAAGATATTTATATTTTGAAGGTGAAAAATTCAGCGCGAAACCCAGGACAACCCCCAAATAAGAGGCGAGACAAGCAAGGGCGCTGTCTCAAGCACAAGCACAGCGCCAGTGCCGTTTCTTCTTTGTGGGTTGCCCAGGGTTCTGCGCTTTATTTTTCACCTTCAAAGCACCATGTACGAACCAGCCCCAACCGAAGCTTTGTTTAGGATATTTGTGTTGCCAAACGCAGATCTGCAACCGCACTGTCTACAATGACTTGGAATATGAGCGGCGCGGTCAGTTGCGGAAAGGAAAGCCTTGAGTTTTCTTACGCCATAGTTATTACAAAGAGCTGGTGTGGCCCATATGTTTTTTTGCGCAGGATAAAGGAACGTTGTAGACAACTTGCCTGGCACAAGTCATAAACTTGACAGCATCATTTGCGCTGTCAAATTATTTTAGGCAGTGCGCTTGCACAGCTGTGCTAAACAAGGCAGGTATCTTTTGCCGAGGAAAAACGAGAAATAAAATAGTGATTCTGGAGGGCTTCCAAATAATTAGAAAAAAAAGTCACTTCTGTCAGTGACCCTTATCTGAGCCTCATTGATAAAGAGATGAATTTCCTTAGTGCCACTGTGCAGTACAGATAGATCGAGAAATTCACCTCTTGCGATTTCAGTTCGCATATACTGGCCTGCCAGCAGGTATATTTCGTCATTAAAGTCTCATTCCTTCGGTTGTAAGTCGCAGCGAGTCCCGTCGTCTTTTTCATCTCCTCTCTCGTGCATTTAAGTTGTTTATTTTATCCATTTTAAGGCATACAACAGAGCTGGTACCAATGCCGACCTTTCATGGGAATGCCACACGCCATATACAAGAAGGATTAGTTGCTTCGTGCAAGTATGTTCAGATCAGCTTCTGAAGCATGCGAAATCGGTTACAAGAATGTCGCTGAAACTGAACGCGGTCTGAAAAGAACACACATGCAGCTTTTCAGTCCCTGCTGTACAAAGTTCTTCGCTTCAAGTTTACTGCGTCTATTGGTAAATCGTCACTAATTTAATCCATATGCATCCCACAAAAACTGTATGCTCAGGGCAAACTTTGAAAAAGAAAACTGTGAGCAGCCCCTCTCGGTTTTTCACATCTGTGGCATTCTTACGATCCATAGTTTTCAAAGGTAGGTAGGCAGTTTGATGGGATCAAAATCTAGCTATCTAATTTCTCGTTTCACGCTACTAGCTAGCTGAGAGCCCATAGTGGATACATTGCGAAATATATGATGAGCGGGAGAACGCCACAAGCAGCGACTGGGAATTAAAGGGTGGATTCTGCACTGCGCAAAATGCAGTGGGACAGAGACCAAGAGAACAGAAAATATCTCAACGAGGCAATCGCTGTGATCATGGACGCTAGCAAAGACGGCATGATGAAAGCCAACAAGCGCAGAACAGATGAAAACGGTGGCATGACAAAAAAAAAAAAAAAAGAATGAATGCAAGACAGACATGCGCATGAATTACAAAGCAAAAAACAAACACCAGAAAAATGCAAGTACATACGTAAGGCTATGGGAACGAGACATGAAATTGTGCCGAGTGCAAAACAAACCCTTCACGCGCTTTAAATCAACTTTACTTAATGTCGGAGCATTATCAAAGTGTTTCGGCGCTGAACACCAATCCGCGCTCGAGTCGAAGTAGAGTTCCTCTATCATCAATCCCAAAAACACGTCAACAGGACTCCCGCCGTTGTTTAGGAGTCTTTGTATCATTTTTTTTTTTATGCACAAAGAAAAGTTGAAAATACTTACCTTCTGCCATGCCTTCATTTAATGCTTTAATCTCGATTTCGACAGTCACTTGCCTGGGCTTCACTATCCAATACTAGATCTTACGGGCATGTAAAATGTTATGAGCGACTAGCTTCTTTTTTGCGCACTGAACCGGTGGCTCAAATTAAGTCAATTATGCCCACTTTAGTGAATGATATAAAAATACAAAGGAAAATTAAATTTACTACTTACGGTGCTGCTGTTTGAGACGGGACGTGGGTACACGGACCGTCTATGCAAGCAGGAAGAAAAGTGACTTTCGGCAATCAAAGGGCACGGTGCGATTAAGATAGCTGGGAACAGATGTAGAACGTAACTTTTTTGTAACGCATATCTGCTTCCTGCACAAGGCTTGTGACAAATCATATTTACAACTCTCACCATCCCAAGTACGTCCCTGAGAGGGTGTTTTCAGGGCACTTTATTGTCTTCGAATGTTCCTGAAGATATGTTTGTCGGTTGGTCCATTGCACGTCATCCTCACTACGTCCTAAAGACATCGCAAAACGGGCGAGGACGTTTGTGCCATTAGAGGCCATCTTCAGGACATCGAATGTTGTCCGAGTTTCTTCCTTGATTAGACACTTGAGCTGCAAGAGGTTTAACAGAAGATGACACGAAGTGCAAACCCTAAGTACATCTTAAAGGTATACTAAAAGTGAGCAATTCACGTGCGGTGCGTTCAACGAGTTTACTGACTAATGTGCTCTGTGTGTAAGGTTTCTTGGGCCTTACGAGATGATCTATGTCATTTATGCCGCTAACAATCCCCATAAGCTTCGATACACTTGCATAGCCACTCGCGCTTGCAGCTGCTGTATATTAATGGCAAGCGCGAGTGGCTATTAATCAATTAATAACATTTACAACGTTGCGTTGTAAATGTTATTATAGCGAAGCTGTTAGCCTATTTTTGGCCGGATTGTTCGTGGCGGCTCATCCCCAAAACGGCAGCTGGAAATGAAGTGTGCGTTCGAATTTCCGCGTAACAGAACGATGTTTTATCGCATATTCGAATTGCGATCCGAAGCTATCATGTCTGTAGGTTGCGTGTAAGTCTTAAATTACGAATTGTCTGACATATTTTAAATTGAGAAATTCAACGGGTTCAATGTGACGCACGTGGGACAGGCGGAGGGCCCAAAAACAAACGGCAGCTGGAACGCTTTGTGTTGGAGTTTCCGCATAGCAGCACTCTGTTTTCTCGTATATTCTAATTACAATCCGATGATATCATGTATGTAGGCTGTGCGTGGGCCCTCGCACATTTGCTAGCGCAATTTTCTTTTAAACGTTAATTTTCTATAAGGCACTTGCGCTTGGCAGAGGGCCTAGAAGATTGATGACGTATGCTGCACTTTTGCACAAGGGCGCGTGGGCAACGTGCTTCCTTTCTGGTGGCGGTTCTCGTGGAAGGTTGTCGAACGTCAGTTGGGGTCCTGGCACTTGTCTAACGTCCCCACCCGCTTCGTTGTACATCCACTATCACAGAATGGGGTAAAGGCGGATTGTTTCAATAGAGTGTTTTAGAATAGCGTTTCTCGCCTTACGTACACCCGGGAGTGAACATATGTGAAACAGGGATCGCGCGATAAGACTAATTTTCTCGCTTGTCTGTGAATGCAACTTCAAATTAAAGATTGCAGTCATAATTTTCTAGTGCACAAGTAAGTTTCCGTTTATGCGTGTGAATTACGAAGAAGTTCTGTTCTTTCTGGAACCCTGTGGTGCGCATGGTTTTGCTCACGGGTGTGCGTTAAACCTAAGCACCTTTGCGGGATGTTAAGGTGCGCGTCCTTTCAAGACATTTAGTCTACCTTGAGGGAAAACGAACGTAAGGAAAACGTTATAAAACGGGGCGCCATCTGGTGTCATTTGCCAAACGTAGCCAAGCCAGGACAACGCATTAGCGACATTTCTTGTTGTTACTATGCGGACGCGTCTAGTTAGGACTACGGGCGCCGGAATCGCGAAACGATCTATGAAATTCGACGCGCTATGGGGGCCGCCATGCTCGACAACGCTATTTCTTAGCGTCCATAAACATTACACACCTTAGTCTTGCCAAATAGCTTACGTTGTCATAGCGCGGGTAAGCTACAGAAACCCAATAACGTTCGAAGCATGCACAATGAACACGACGCTGTTCTTTTACGTACGTACATGATGCCTTTACGTTTGATTGCAAACGCTACTCTAAAACTGTCTGATAGCTTTATTGCATCAATGCGTACACACATGCACGCCACAAACATGTTTTAATAGCTTTATTGCGTGTATAATTATCGCACAGCACCCGGAATAGTATGACAGTTGATCAGACAGGCTACCATATCGAGCACTTCCTTAAATTATAACGAAATTAGATTTTAATTATATCAACAGTCTTGCGATAGGAAGTGTAACTTGCTTTTGCAAGTTAACATTTTGCGTGTTTACGCTTACCGGAAGCTCCGTATATGACACGTAGGAAGTTCAATACAGGAGGTCTTGCCAAGTAGCGCAAACACTAGGCATAACAACCGTTAAAAAAGATGTATGCGCTTCAGAATAAAAACGCATGGAGTGTGGCTGCGTGGCTGACGGCACAAATACGGGACCGCACTAGGGGCTCCATAGGTAATAATTAGCGAGCAGTGCAATCACCGCGAAGTGAACATTGTGCTGAAGAACCAGACATGTGTTAGAAAACATCAATAGCTAATGCCGGCCAACTGGCCTCTGGTATAGAGGCCTTCACGAACATTTACGTTAACCCTGCAGGAGTCTTGCGCACCCCGTTCGCAAAGCCCGTGACTGGTCTACAAGTATCGACAACCACTCAATGCTAAACCATCCGTCGAAAACAAGCTGCGATACCAAATATAGAATTTTCGCAAACCTAATCGAAGCTCGTAACTAATGAAGGCTTATGTCGCCGGCAGGAAGAGCAAGGAGATCGCGGGGTTTGTTTTATGAATATAAGATTTCCTGTGGCCGCGGAAGACGGTTGCATATGCATCAGGTTAGTGGTACCTCAGAAATTCGCAAATAGTTGACCCGAAGGCTCATTCGTGAAAGCAGCGGTTTATTTGCATATATGCCTGGCAAATATTTCCAGGGAAACGACGGCGAGATCACTTCTACACGCAGGTAGAACCCGCCGTATTCATGCGTTCGAAGCAGCAGTTGTAAGCACGAATAAAAATAATTATTGTATCGTGCTCGAGCACGTGAAAGAGGACATAGACAGTTCCTTGTACACAGATAACCACCTGAATATATTAATATCTGAATGCACTTATACTGCGGCCTCACGGAATTCAATTACTAGTTGTAACAAAAGCTTAGTATATATAGCAAAGAGAGGAAAGACAGGGACGTCAAAATGCCTTTGTCTGGACTAATGCGGACAAGCACACAAATCGACAGCGTAGTTTGAGAAACCCTGGGTCACACATTTCGGTAGGGCATAACGTCGGCTTTATACTGTAGGTAGCGAAAGGACGTTGAAAGTGAAATTTCATTAGCGTCTGTGAAAGGAAGCAAATATTACAGGATAATGTCTAGCGAAACATGCAGGTCGGTACGTCAAAACTGCCTTTCGGTTTCAGACAATTACATGTTTATAAGCTAACTCATTTGTGTCACTATTCACAGAAATATCACGGTACATATGCGTTTTGTTGCCAGCAATTTTCCATATATTTTCCAGTAGCCTGCACCATCACTTATTAGCGTTACTTTTTTTTACAATACTGCGAAAGCTTCGTGCCTTTAAGCAGTTGCGGGGAGTGACAAATAAACGCGTAGGATAAAAGGTAGTGCTACCGCGTTTCAAGCATTGTTTTTCATGTTGCGCGCCAGACGTACGTTTACGAAACAGTGATTCAGCTTAAGAAAAGAACCGGTTTGATCCAACTCTGGAGAACCAGAAGGGTTATTCGGTCGCAAAATTAAGAAGCATATTCAAGATAAGTGTGGTTGGCTTTTTTACAAAGGAAACTCGTGTACACGAATAAGGTGACGGTTACTCAGAAGCGAAGCGCGTGTGTTCGGCTTTTCTTTTGCGTTTTTTTGATATCTCTCATGGGTCCCCTGAAACAAGCTCCGGCTTATGTGAGCTCTATCAGAAATCCCGCTGCGTAAAGAAACGCCAGTCTTTGAATGTTATAAAAAGCAGCAGTACCTACTTTCTGTTTTAGCTCGCTCAGTTTTACAATAACTTTAGGAAAGTACGGTCCCGTTGGGGTGGCGCTGAAGAATCAAGTGCCACCAGGAGTGCGAGACTGAAATGTATTAATTGTGGCGAACTTGTATATATACAAGCATCTTTCTCTATGATACAAGCATGAGCGCTCTAGCCGCTGCAAGAGCGGCGAGCACAGTTGGCGCTCGTCGAACGGGGACTCATGGGTAAAGTTGGTCGGCTATAATATGCAGGCATCGCGCCTTGTGTTCCTGGGTAATCGCTGGTGCTCGCAAATATTCCAAAACATGCAGTATTACTCGCGTGGCGTGCGCGGTTTTACCTTGCTAGGTTATTTTGCTATAAGATTGGTTACAAGATTAAAGTAGTTCTGCACAAAGTAAGCGTGCCCTGCACCGTGCAATAACTTCAAGCCAATGACAAACCGATGAATATTGATCACCACAAAAAAGCAAAACACCGTGCGCGTGTGACACTGAATGAAAACGTGACAATACATTGCACTCGCACGATAATCAGCTTCATCTCGAATATCAATACGAAGCATTTTTTTCTTCCGCTGGATACTGCTGCTACGGTACATCTTACTACCGGTTGGAAGGTGCGTCGAATAAATTTTCTTTGTTGGCGCTGAATCGGATGAAAAAAAGTCTGAAATGCCGGTGCATGAGCCTAAAGTTTAAAAGCGCCATTGCAGTGTCCTTGCTACAACTCGCGAAGGAGTGTCTTGCGACGTTATTTCCAAAAATGCATAGAGAATACGGTGTAAAAATACATCCGTAGCCCTTGCCTAAATAAAATAGGAAAATAAAAACCGTTCAACTCGTTGTCGATATAGTCAAGAGGACTTCGAGCTAAAATATTGAAAAATCACGGAAGGGCACTACTGGCATCTATCTACCTGAGAGTAGCACGCAGCTGAGGTTAGACAGTAATCCCTGCTTCTTTTGTAGAAAGAAAGCTTTGCAGTTAAAAAAAATTTCCCTTGTCTAGGGACCGAACCAGACAGCGCTGTGCTAGAGGCAAGAACATTTTGCCCCTTTCATACATTTTCCTTTACCTTGAGGATTAACAAAGCCTCGAATTGCCTTCGAAGGATCATGTAACCGCGGAGTATCGAGAAATTTAAACATTGGTCGTGCTTCTACTCCCAACAAGGGCTCCGGTCATTTAGATCTGCCACGCGATGTGCAGAAACTTTCCGGCTGCAAAACAAATATATATATATATATATATATATATATATATATATATATATATATATATATATATATATATATATATATATATATATATATATATATGGCAAACACGGTGCAAGATACAATTCTAAGACCTACTTTGTATAAACCGGACACCGTATGTTTTAAATTGTGTCTTGCACGGTGTTCTTCCTTTGTCTGTTTTCATTGAACAGCTTGACTAAGGTTAGCTGGGACACCCTATATAACGTTGATGTTTTCATGTCGTGTGTAGGTAGCAATAGAAGTTCGCATACGAAATGTTATGTGGCTTCTCCTGCCGTATCCCGTACGAGCCTCTTCCTACAGGCGATTGGTGAATACAGCAATTGTTAATGCAAAAGATACTTATTATACCCTCATATCAAAGAATGAGAACAATAGAAACATAGCGGAGCATCCTTGTATCAACTTCCTGACGTGGGTCTAAAATGAGGCACATAAACAAAACGAAATTGCATATTGCCCAGGTAGAAGTATAAAATTGCCCTTTCTGCCACCAAGAAATACGGGATACATGGTGATAAAACTGCAGTTTGAGAAGCAGCAGGAGCCGGTATCTAGTAATCGAAAGAGACGTCCCTTGTCATTTCGAAAATTGCGAACACTTAGTTTTTATATTTCAAGGCTCACCAACCAGCGCACCAATATATTTTAAGCAGTATTTGCTCTGTTCCTAAATGAAGACTGCTTAGAAATTATTTGTAATACTGCTCTACAAAAATACAAAGCAAACGTAGCGCGCATGTTCTGCAACCTTTTCCTGCGTGAAATGTGTTGCCTACACGTTAAGCAGTCTTAAAATTCATAGCTCACAATGCAATTGAAGAAGGTGCAAGCGGCTTGCGCGCGAAGAAATGAAATTGAGAACGAAAATTTGACATTCTGATCCGACGTTACCAATTTATGTGCAATTAGTTGCGCAAGAGAAGAAAACAATGTACTATGTTTCGAACGAGAATTCTTCTGCTCTAGCGCCTCTTAGTGTTCTCGGGTAATGCACCTTAAGCTTAACAAAATATTTATGTTCATCGAGTGGGCACTGTAGGCAACGAAATTCGATCTTTCATGAAGAAGTGACGATGCTATGGTACACTACAGCTAATTAAAAAGTGCTGAACAAGAATACTGCCATATTGAACACCGGTCAGTATGTTATCGCAAACTTGTTTGGGCTGCCTTGCACATCGATCTTCGTCCGCTCTACAATTTGTCACTTACGTGATTGTCCATTCGGCTATGTGAACACGATACATATATACATTCATTTTTATTTATACAAATACAACATCATCATTCAAATATGACGTATGACCATCAACACTTCGTAAATAAAAATTCAAACAAACAAACGCTGCGCTTTTTAGAAAGTAGTACCCATTAGCCACCTTTTCCTGCCTGTAGATATTCCTGTTCCACAAATATTGATGATGTTTCCTTCTGTGAGAGTCTGCAGGGGCACATTTTTCCCTACTATAGGTTTCTCGTATTGGTTCATTCTTCCAGCAATCCAAAGTAATTGAATAGTTGCCGATCTCGCTCTTTTCCCGCAAAACAAAAAAGAAGATCGCCTCACATCTTTCGAATGCGCGTGCCTGGGCATCGTCTCGAAGTTATCCACACAGCGAAGCAGCAACGACGAGAAGAAATAAAATGCTGGCCGAGTTCCGCCAGGGACAGTTCACTGTCCCTTTTTTTACCCTTCCCTGTACCCTCATGTGCTCGCAATCCTCTCGTATCTAGAGTTAAGCTCAACAGGCTTACCTAAGTTCCCTGTGGTCCTAAAAGCGCCCGGTAGATATTTTACGAGCAGCAAAAATTTCGTCTACGCTTACCCGCCTACTACAGCTCCGCACCCTTCAACACCGCGAGTAGCTAAGCGAGAAGTTTTGCCACTTGCGCGGTCTGTATACTCGAACTTCCGCCCAAGTCAACGCTTTCGCAATTTTCTCGGTGCAAGTGTAGTAACCTTACTTCGATACTAGCACCTAAACTTCTATATACCAGGGATAACAGAACGCGACAGAAAAGTACAGCAGCGGCAACACTAGCGCACGCATGGGCCTGGGGCAAATTCGAAGGAGCTCGTCGATTCGCAAAAGAAGCCCACCGAATAGAGTCCATGCCTGGCTGATCGATCAACCAACACCCCATTTGAACCGCAAACACGTCAGTCGGTTCGGTCTATACATCTATCTATCTGTCAACGTATCTCCCGGCTCTTCTTTCTTTCAATCGCTTTCCTTCCATACACGAAAACAGACATCGTGCGTTATAGAGATGCACTGACGCCTATACGCACAATTTCTTTCCTCGCTTCCTCTTTGCATTTGCACCAAATCTCGTTTCTTTTTTCTCTCTCTCTTTCTCTCCACATTCCGAAGCGTTTGCTTTTTCTTTCTTTCTTCTTTTTTTTTTTTTTGTGTGGGCGCGTTCCGCACAGCGAAGAGGAGGAGGAGGAGGAAGAGGAGGAGGTGGTTTAGAGGCGGCGCTAGTTATATTGCTTCGTGCGAGGCACAACTGTCTCACTCCTTCAACGAGTTCATTTTTCCAGTTTTCCGCTGCTTTCCTGCGTGAACCGCTTCGAATTCCCCGAGCGAGCTAAACGCTAAACAGAAAAGAAAGAATAAGATGAGCAAGATATGAAGAATGATCGCGCGAGAACTGCATCGTGGGGCCTCCCTGCCGGCGTGGTCAGTGGCTCTATGGGGGCAGACTGCAGCGGCTTTCCTCTTTTGTGTCACTTTTATCATTTGATTTTGCTCAAAGCTCGGTGATACGCCACCCGCAACAACGGGAATCGACGGCGACGGGTGGTGAAAATAAACGAGGACAACACCGATGAAAAACGTAAGCATGTGAGGATGGGGGAAAGTGGGGTGGGGAGCAGGAGGAGTTCCTCTCAATTGTGCCCCTTCTGTGCGCGGCCGGACAGAGCTGCACGCTTCAAGAATTGAAAACACTAACCCGTCCACTGGCGCCTTTGGCACGAAAGACTTTGTGACCTTTTTTGGTGTTTCTATTGGACTGACAGCTATCCTTTATGGCGAAGGGCTCGTGTGGCCGCAAGAACAAAGTAAGCTTGTTAATATTTCAAAGGCGGGCTTTGTCCTATTCTTTTTTCCCAATCTATTCTTATTTTCACCTTTCTTTAAGTCGCTTCTTTCTATCTCATTTTCCTTCTACCTCACAATCCCTTATTCTATTTCCGCCCATAACATTTCTTCACTTCAAAGCTCCCTTTTCATCGTCGCCTCCCTACATTTTATACAAGACCTACTTCCATCTCCTTTCCTTGACCACACCGGCCAGAAGAAAAACACCGACTCCGCACACTTTTTCTTTGTTCACGTCGCTTCGTCTGCTTCTCTCGGGTCTTTCGCCGTTTTTGATACGCGAGATCCCAGGAAAAACTAT
Source organism: Dermacentor andersoni (assembly GCF_023375885.2). Taxonomy (NCBI): domain Eukaryota; kingdom Metazoa; phylum Arthropoda; class Arachnida; order Ixodida; family Ixodidae; genus Dermacentor; species Dermacentor andersoni. The sequence continues at coordinate 167,470,432 of NC_092815.1, read as the reverse complement.
AGTGTTGGTGCTTCTCGTTTGCCACTGACCGCCGTTGTTTTATTTGTCCCGGTTTCGTATGACCCGCCCGGGCTCACGCGCTTCTCCCTGTACAATATACACCCCTCGCACTTCTTCAAATCTTATCGCGCGTTGCGGCGCCTTCATCTCCCTTAGCAGATTGTGCTTGTTATATGCGTCTCTACATAATGCCAACGGCTGCTACTGAGGCCATGCTGCCTAGGGAGTTTTCAACACTGGGTCTGACCGTCACTGCATTGATGGCGAGCTTCATGACGTCAAGCAGGAACAAAGAACCCTTTGATCGGGTGTTTGCCTCGTGCTCGTCGAGGCCCAGTGAATAGGCATGGAACTGTATCGGCCGGCCGTCAGAACCAGGCGGGACAAGCAGGCTCTGGTTGTATTTTGGTTGCGGGTTCGAGTGTATATTGCTGTGAGTGAAATTTGCTCTGTATGCGAAACGCTATTGATATCGTTATTGTGCTCCGTCTCGTGCGTTATACATTTCTCCAGAAGGGTGCACAGGAAGGCGACAGGAAAATACATAATGCAAGGCTTGGAAGAAAACTTTCAGGCGATGGTTGAACATTGCAACAATAAGAAAGCGAAACATTTTGTTTTTCTTTGCTTTTACTTATAGGTGGGTGCCCGTACTTCGATTGCCACAAAGGAAAAGACAGGGAGGTTAGCCATTGCATTGACCGGTTGGTCACCGTACTGTGCTGACTACCGTCAACTGAAGTGAGGAAGGCAATTAATGGTGACAGAAGGATAGATGAACTAAAAGGAAACCAAATGATAAAAAAAGAGACAGCGCATAAACGCGTTCCTGCGCATGACTTCTCTCAAAATCTGTCAATCAGTTCGCACGGTTTCATAAATCCGGCATCTTAAAGTCAAACCTTCTTTGGGACCACTCTCGGTCTTTCCTGACAATGCCTGCTGGCTGGATGGTGCTGTTTGCCCGAATAGCCCACAATTTAAAAAAAAAATTGATTTACGTGCCCGACGCTATGATTGAACTTTCGTCCCCCAAGACAGCAACGCGATGTTCTAAGCATTAGACTTCAATCGCAGTTGATGTTTATTGCCGAAACGTTAAAGTTGCAAACAGAAATGGTATTATTTTTTTTTTCATGGCAGGAGGAAGAGGAGGAGGAAGTAAAGAAAGAAGGCAGGGATGCTAACTAGAAATGCGTCTGGTTGGCTACCCTACTCTGGGGGACGGGAGAGAGGCAATTAAAAGATGATATAGAGGGAGGGGAGGGGGAAGAATGCGGTGGGTAAGCTCGCGCGCGCACACGAAACCCCGCAAATATACGCAAAATGGCCGCGCAACTGGCTGCTCGAGGCACTCTGCGTGTATTCGCGGGCTACTTTCGCGCACGAACTTTCACCCTGTATACACACATACACGCTTTAAAGCTTGCATGCATACGTATTGTGCGGTCAGCCACATTATGGCCGGCCATGTCTGGGTAAAACTATTTTAATGCGGCGAGGGGTTCAGTCCTCGTCAGCCACTTCGGAGGGCATTCCTGATATTTAAATACTTCAGTTAACACTCGTCAACACCGTCACGGAAGACCAGGCACACGTGAAGGCCGTCTGTCAGGATCACAAGAAAAAAAAACCTAGCCATTAAAACCTGCCATAAACAGGGCAGTGCCACTAGCATAATTAGGTCTAAAGCAAGTCCATCCTCATCTTTTACAGATTAAAACCTAAAACCTACTGTATTTAAGAGCATTTACCTTGTACTGTACTTCGAAGAACGTCCCAAAATTGAGTACCTTACCAACAGTGCAGAACAACGTGGGCAAGTGTTTCCAGTTGTTTAGTTATAAGGCAGTTTTCTCTCGAAGGTAAACATAAACCCCTCTTGAAAAACATACCCGTACCTCGAAACATACAGTCCACCTTGAATGACGTTGGCTACGCAAGAAAAATGAGTATAACCCTAACTAAGTTGATTTTTGCGCGATCTTTTCAATAAAAAAGGTTTTGGCAAATATTATGTCTCACGGGCAGCGTTCACGATGTGTCATCTGAAAGGATAAAATTTGACACGCAGGAAAATATGCCGAGTTAGCGTAACTACATTGAGCATTCGTGCTAGCAAGTGCCAATACTGAAAGGAAGACGCAGACACTAGATGAAAGCGCAAGTTCTAATACTTCAGAGGAACAGTTCGGCATAAGGTTAACGTATACAAACGATCGAGGGGGTAATATACTTAATTTAAATTTGTTAACCATAAGGAGCATGGGTTATGCATATAGCCATGCGTAACGATATATATGGCGTATAGGTATTAAGCAGCGCGTTGAACTACAAAGCCCAATTGACGAGCCTTGAGAGAAGCTTAGAACCGCGAGGTGTCTCAATTAGACAGTGATCAGAATTATCATCATATCGGTATATTTAGCAGGTGCATCACCTATGTGTTGCTTGTCCTACGCTGTAACGTCCAATTACCGTACTTTCAGTCGGGACAGGTTCCTACGAAGTAAATTTTCAGATCACTGTTGCGATCAACCGACTTGAAAATTCGTTTCTTGTAGTTAGAGTCGCGCAATGAGCATAAATGAGCTTGGCCGAATGATAGTGCTAGAACCGATGGACTAAAGAAAGCTGTTTTTTTTTCATCACTTAGCCATACACGCCTACGTAATTTGTTATTTCTTGCTATGTGAAAGAGAATTCATGATCCCGATGTCCTCGTGAGAAACGTTTATCTTCTTATAGACATACAAACCCCTCTTCGTGCATGCCAGTCAGTTCTCGCTTCTCTAAGCTTGCGATGCTTCGGCAATTAACTAGCTTAACGTTTTCTTTCATAATCCGACTTTGCCGCTACGTCTCCAATAACCGTGCAATTAGATATAAGCTTACAATACCATGTAGATCCCATGCACATTTTGGAGTTTATGTGAAGCGAAGCTTTCGTGGAGCGGTGATGAATTGCTATAAATTTGCGTCAAAGAAAGTTCGCTTTCAAGTTAGGGTTCGCGCGGCCACCACAGAAGCAGCCGCCGCCGGAGTAGTACAGCTACCCATTCTCCTCCCCTCGCGACGGAAGCTTGCGACGGAAGACCGCGCACTTCTCTCCCCTCTTTCCTCCCTTGCGCGCGCGAGATTGAGTCCCCATCGTCGGCGCCCCCTGGCACGTTTTAACTCGCACGTACAGCATAGGGCGTGCGGGGACAACGTGATCGCCCTTAAACTTTATGCGGATTATCACGGCGACGCCGATGGTGTCGGTACGAATGAGCTTGAAGTTTCTATATAATAGCTATCGCAATAAAATCATCGTTATGTTCACTACTCGATTATCTCAAAGAGGCAGTTGGCGTTGGAACGAAAGAAGTGTACTTGGGATAGTTTGTCCTGTGTGTGTCGAAATGGTGTGCAAACAATGGTCGGTGGACATTGCTTCTGAAAAGCATTTCCAAGAAAAATTTAAAGAAAAAAAATGAATGCTTAAGTAATTATACATGAAAAAACTGCGAAATGCGACTGCTAGAAAGGCAATAATGAATGTGACTGCAATGCAGGTAAGATATTTTAGACGACCATTGAAAAGCCGCTCTCGTTCAAAGAAGTTGCTCTTAATGAATGCGGCTTAGAGAACGCCTACGCGGATTTTCTTTGTTGACTCCTCGAAGTTCCTAATCCGGAATGGTAGTCGTAGACATAATGCACTGCACGTACGTGCTCGGGCGTAATGGGAGGGTGTTTGTGTTTGCACGACAAAGTCACTTCATAGTAAATTGTCAGGCGAATTGCGAAGCTCGCGAAGATTCCAAAGGAACGAGACACATCGTTATGAAACATATTTGATCGTAAAGCAGGCAAGCGAAAGGACTAATTGGAATGGAGAAATCGGAGAGGGTGTTTCAGAAAGGTTTCAAAAAATTTAGCATAGCGTCACGGACGTACGGGAGATGAATGAGACTGACTGTCGTGTAGGGCGGAAGGGAGCCCCATTTCTCGAGTGTCTTAAACTTCGGCGAGTAGCGCTCATCAGTCATCGTCGTTCATTAGGTCAGACAGCAAATCAAAGAGAACAAAATTGGGCGCATTCATCAGAGCAAGAAGTTAAAGCCAGCATCTCTCTTTCATGAAGCACTTACTCTACTAACTCTGCTTTGAATACCTGAATATCAGAATGCGCTCGCATGAGTTATTGCTGCGTACGAAAGGGAAAATCTTTAATTGGCCACGAAAACTCAAAAGAAAACGAATTGCGAAAGCCGATGCAAGAGCAGCACTAAAACAGTATTATTATTATTATTATTATTATTATTGGTGTTGTTGTTGTTGTTGTTTGAACGCATATACACATGGCAGGAAAAGGAAAGCGAGGAACAGGCTGGCAACAGCCGCCGCAAGCGGCATAACTCCTGCGTACTGTTCAGAAAAGAGGAGACGGAAACATAGAAATTGAAGATAAGAATAAGGGTCAGAAAGTGAAAAGAAAGAAAAAGATGACAAATCTCAGTAGTTAAGCCCTACCCACAGAGTACAGGTCCCACACAACACAGGTCGCACACAGTAGGGCCGATCACTGCAGGTCAGGCTACTAAAGCATGATGAAATAAATAGAGTGATGTCTGAGGTATTGTCATTTGAATATATAGAAATAAGCTACAAACGTAAACCTAAATTATTTTCTTCTAGAAAATCAAGGAGAGTGATAAGGAAGAGTAGAATAGGCTTAAAATGTACAAAAGGATAAGTGTTCTTTTTTTCACGCAAAACAGACAGTACTGCACGAAGGATTGATATCGGGCTAGTTGGTGTTGGGTATTTGTACGGGGTAAACAGCGCGTAAGACGAGGACACATGAAAGAACGACAACACGAGCGCTGAGTCAGCAATTGGATTGTCGTGATTTCACGTGTCCTTGTCTTACGCGCTGTTTACCCTGTCCAAACACACAGTATGTTGAACACAAAGAAGAGAAGAGTGAAGCATTGGCAGTGAAAGTTTTAAATAGGCGTATTTATTTATTTATTTATTTATTTATTTATTTATTTATTTATTTATTTCAGTACTCTCAATCTCAACGTCACGTCAGGTGTTACAGAGAGAATTGAGGTCCACCACCAAATGCAGTGATGGTCGTTTAAAGTGATAAAAAAGCAGGTTGCTGGCCATGGAGGCGGCGAGGCGGTTCCAGCTGGTTGCTGTCCTTGGAGTGAAGGAATGCGCGGGCAACGTTTCCACGCCGACTCGGGACGTGGACTTTAATGTTGTGCCCAGTGCGTGCTGAAATGTAACGAGAAGCAGTGAGCAATGCGCTCGTAAGGTGGTGATTGGCGTCGTGCCTGTATATTGCGGAATAAGACACGTCGTGCTGGTTTATAGCGATTAGCATGCCCTGGATTCTTCACGCACTTGCCGAGGACTGACTGTCTACATAGCTATGTCTCTGTTTTCATGCCAACAAGGGTCACGGGTAGTCCGTGGTCGAATGGGCTTCTGTGCTTAGGGAACAGGGCTCGATACCAAAGGTTGGATCAGCTTGGGTCAATGAGTCTGTGCCATTGTGTACCTGTGTGTCACTCTCCAACAAACACCTTTGACGCTGACATCCGTCACTGGAGATAGGGTTCACATAGGAATTAACCTCGTTAATGGTCAATTGGATGACGGTGATGATGATGCGGACTGGTTATGTGCCACTCGGTCAGTGCTGCTTTTCAATGAGCATCTTTCATACCCACTTGGGTCACTGCGTATGCGCTAGTAGGTGTTTGACCTCTTTGACGTCAACTTGGGTAATGAGGTGTGCTCCGCAGGACATGTCCAACTAAGAACAGATATGTATGGAAACAAAGCGGAGTGCGCTTCGGACCCACTGCGCATGCGCGACTACGCCTGCGCCGCCGCCGCTACAGAATGCGTACCGCGCGAGCCGCGCGTTCCCGTGTTCACGCTTTCTTTCTGAACAGTGACCCACGCAACTGGTGGAAATGCTTCGTCTACCGCTGCTGCTAAACGAGCTGCCCGAATAGAGGCTCAGTGCCACCGCCGAAAGCAGCTTGTCCTTCAGAATCAAATATTTTGCCGTAATATATCGCGGATTCAAAACACCTAAACAGAGGCGCCCTAAATTCGCATTAGGGAGTGTCGTAGCGATCTGCGAATTTTTAAAGTGGTAGTTAGAAAACGGGTACTAGAGAAATATTTCGGAGGTGGAAACCAAACGTGCGATTAGCATTGTTGGCCACGATGTCAGTGTGAGCTTGCCGTGCCAAGATGCTGGAGATATAGATATACATGAACTATGAGCCTTCAAGATAGCATTGTTAGAATTTTGATAGAAATGTACATTCCACGAAAGAGCCGCGATCTAGAATATTAAACATGTCATTAGATAAAAAACAGAAGCAGCTGGGTTTGAGAAGAATACTTCCTGAAGCTAAGCTCATGGAGTACTGAAGAAGTTATTACTTCCAAGGAACGTTACAAAATTAGAATATATTACGTGCTCTGGCAGCTTGCGTGCCATTCTGGTGAACATGATCGGTCTATATTTTTCCGGGCTCTTTCGAAATTGGTACCACTGCCACTAGCTTTTCAGTTTTCAGAGAGCTCAGAGCATGGGAATGACTGAATAAGTATTTGCGACGAGATGAGTGAAAGAAAAGTGTCAGTGGGCTCAGGAACACAGCAGTGATTTTGTCGGTACCAGGCGAAGATGGCTTCCATTTCTGAATTAATTTAGCTATGCGAACTCAGTAAACCAAGACCAGATCCATTAAAAAAGAGCAATTCTCTGCATGCTTAGGAGCAATATACACTACATCATTCGGGGATGAGGCAAAAAAAAAAGAAAGAAAGCAGAAAAACACGATTTCGAAGAAAAACACAACATTCATGGCTACGAAATATATCCTTTTCTAGGCCACCTATAATACTACAGAATAGTCTTGGAATGGATTGTAACAAGGGAGGAAGTGTTCTGGGAAACAAGGAGTGATTATCAGAAATAAGTTCACCAAAACACAACTATAGAGGGCCCGTATGTGATTGCAACTTACGTGTTCATTCAACATATAACCACTGCCTGGCCTAAGCACACCTAATATACATGTAAGTAAGCAAAGAGCCCTCACAATGCACGTTGCAGGCAATAGCAGATGCTAATATATCAGCAATGCACTTCTTTTTCTCCATTCAAGCCTTGAAAATTTTGAAGCTTTCAAAAGAATTTGAGACCCCCCCCCTCGCCCCAGCCCCCTTCCTGCTCCCTTCAACTGTCATTTATTTCTTTTAGTACCAAATATCGCACAAGTTGAGTTTGTAAGAAGGTAATTAGAGTGCATGAAAACGACTGACCTATCTGAGAGACCTTTTCCTACCATGTTCTGGGACAAGACTAGAGACAAGATTTCAAGGAGTTGAAAAATGAAAGCGTCATAATTGCGCGTTATTAGACAAGTGCGAAGTTTTCATGTAACTTATCTGTAGGGAAGATATCGCTGTAGTCAACTTTCGTTTTACGACGGAGCATCCACAACGTAGAAACTCGCAGGAATAAAAATGGCTCTAATCCATATCGTGAAGGCGGCCGCGGCATTCAAGATTACAGCGACCATGCACCACTGATAGGGTGCCCGTGACCAGCTGAGGACCCTGAAACCCCCTTTTGGACCAAGCCGTTTTCACCCGACTGGTATTGCTACCTCATTTAAAGGAACTGAAACACGTCCACTATTGCAACGCTAGACAGCCATCTGCTGAAGGCAACTTCGAACCTAGTCCATAGTTTTATTATGACATCCGTTTCACGATACATTTGTAATCTAAACTTTGCGCTCGCCGTTTTAGCAGAAAAGAATGCGATGTTCATTGTTTCAAACTGAGGCTGTGGACAAAGATGTCATCATGCCGTGCTGACCACTACGGAGCTGCTAGCACGTGGGCTTATTTATAATTATTTGGAAAGCATTGAACTATTTCCCAGAGTCAGCTCTGAAGTTGACAACAGCATATCCACCTCTTTATGAAATGCATGAATGATCAGACTCATTCTGTTTGGTTTTATGAAAAAACTTGCATTTTCGCCCTATAGGCGAAGGTTCGATCACGATATCAAGTTAACAGACACCTATGGTAAATAAGGACAGTAGTTTTATCGGCCGTATATACTTTCAAGCACTCACTTACTAACTAAATTAGCAAGGATCGTATCACACGCGCACAACCAAACATGAATTCGATGACCTAGTGCACCCGCTGTCAAAATGGTGCAGAGAGAAAGCGTGGCAGCAGCCGCGAGCGAGTTGGCCTTCATGCTTCCTCACGCTTCAACGTGAACTAGGCGGCGAGAACACAGCGCACACGAAGCTATCAGCACTCGGCGCGCTATGTCTCCATCGCAGATCGCTTTCAAGATAGGGCGCGCGCCTCCGCGTCCTACCCAAATGCCGTCGAAGTAAAATGACCCCCCCCCCCCTCCCCCCTCCCCTCCCGTCGGTGCCTTGCGCGCTACGGAAGACAGCTCACTTCATTCCCCGATTTCGCTAGCCCATACGGCATACGGTGCACGGCGACGATGTGATCGCCCTTGGATTTTATACGGAAAATCACTGTGACGGCAACGGCGACGGCAGAAATGAGCCTGGAGCGTTAATATAATTGTTATCGCAATAAAAGAAGAGCCAATAGCCTTCATTACTTTTTGGCATGCTACCACGCTACTCAACAAGCTGCAGGCGCACACTTGTTAAGGAATTTTACTTAAAAGGTGAGCATTTCGTGCCCTACCATATTTTTTTTTTTTAGTTCGTGAAGCGTGGCACGTAAACGAGACCTATTTCGTAACGAGGAATTTTCAGGAGCATAAGAAAGCTCGTCAACAGTTAAATAATTCGCATCTAAGAAACGGCTAACAAATTCGCTCGGTGTGTTGCTCTCACCAACGTTACTAGATTATATGGTCTAGTGACTATCCCAGCCACGCTAGCTGCCACTATGTTGACAAAGACCAGATATCTTGATAGAATATTATCGAAAAAATTGAAGTGAATGCACGACATCTTATATAATTTAGGAATGAAAAAAATAGAACTTCTTCGAGGAATTCCTGAAATCATTTCAGTGTGAGCCTTCTTTCTTGGACAATGTCACGAAAATGCTTGGTCAGCTGTTTAAAAGTTTGCAATTGTTTCAGAAGAGTTTATCAGTTAAAATTCTACTACTTCATGTTATTTTTATTTCCCTAGATTGTTCCCAAAATATTTCATTTGTTTTCTAAGTATTCCCAAGCGCCTTCTTCCATTTCCACCTGAATCATGGCTATAGTCTCCTATAGTTGGTATGAGTAATCAACAGAGGACAAACAAAGACACAGCGACGTAGCTTAAGTGGAGCATAAGTGCAAGGCTACAGCCATAGGAATGTTTGCAAGGCTGTCTACTATTTCATCCGCCGTGATTACATTTGCGAATAAAAAGAGCACCTTGTTAAAGTTCTATTGTTTTAATCACTCTATGCCATATTTACATATTTGATTTATTTTCATTAAATTATCGATCTTAAATACGAAAAAAGGACTGAAATAAGGTTGCCAAAAGTTTGTTCGTTTCCTTTACAGCAGTCATTCATTTGGTTACCGTTGTTATTTTTTCTCGAACTTCTTGTTATATCTTATTTTTGGATGGCTTTTTGGACTACTCAGTTGTTTAATATATTTACGATGACCTTCTTTTGTCTTTCATTTGTCTTTTAGTTGTTGGCTTTTATTTTTGTCGAAGTAAAACCACATATCAAATACTTGCTGTACTCGTGACACCACCGCTGGGCATTTTCAAAGTGGTTTTCAGACCTGCGCAAACACAAAGGAATAACCCGTCACTCCAATGTTCATTTTGTACACTATTGCCTGCTCCATTTGTTTGTCACGGCGCACGAAAAAAAAAAAGGTGGCTTTTCATTGCGCACTCTCATGCGCACCGTTTCTCCTCTCTTTTCTACTTCACAAGCGGACAAATTCGACGACTCCAAAATAATATTACGCTACCCTATACGCCCAAGAACGCCGTGCAGACCAGGCTGCCTTCAACTCCATAAAAGGGGCAACGAGCTCTGGTCGTTCATACCACACATAGCAACAAGCGAGCCGAGAGGGCGACGCAGCAGTTTTCTCGGCCAGCGAACGTATATATGAACACACAAACACACAGAAACCGTGGCTAGCAGCGCAGAAGTCCAGCTTTGTTTGCGGCCCATCGTAAACAGATGGCGCCGGCCGTGCCCACGGTGTGTGCAAGAAATGAAAGGGTCTTACTCCCCCTCCGCCACTGTACGCACCTATCGCTATATAACGTCGCCGCGTCATGGATTGCTACTACTTGCATGTCGCTATTGCTCTGCTGCGGACGTATATATACGAGAGACTGATCGGCGGGGTGTCACGCGGCCATGCTGCTGGCTGCCCATCTGAACAAACGCTGAATTGCCGCTTTCTTCGCCCTGTTGATAGCGCTATATCGCGCTGTTGCTGATTGTTGCTGTTGCCTGGTAAGCTTGTGATGAGTTATTGCTAGTTCGCGCGCGTTCTGTTAGTCTTTTTCTTGATAGCCGTTGAAAAGAGCGCCAGTCTTTCTTTTCTCATATCACGCTCAAATTTCAATCGATATGGAAAGTGTTTTAAATATGGCGAAATAAAAACATTTTACTCTTGTAACCATGCATCGATTTGCAACGTCAGAAGCAACGTTGTCCCGCGCTCATTTCTTTTAAATGTTTTCAGAACACCCTTGCACACCTTGACTGTCAGCATTAACGAAGAATAAAAATTACATTCGCAAAGCGCAGTTATTCGTTAAACATTTTTCAAGCGAGCAACTGCGCTTGAAAAGAAAGCTAAGGTTGCCTCGAACGAAGTGCTTATTTTAAGGTCGTTGCTATCCAGGACTCGATCCCTCGATTGCTCCTAGAGTAAGTAATTAACGCGGCCAATTTATTTGTTGGTGAATAGGTGACATTTGTTGCATTGAGATGCACTGAACGTACGTAAACTCTTCCTTGTAGCGTTTTGCAATTTTTTTTCTTTTTTTGCGTTTCTAGGCATGCAATGTTGTGTACCCGCATAAAGATAACACACCGGTGACATTTGGTAATACATATTGTACTGAAACTTGATAATTAGTGCTGTGTGCAGTAATGTTGTACACGTGGATTAACTTTGAAATTCAATACTTTCTTTCAAACGAAAGGATTGAGGCTTCTAAAGAAAAACTAACGTAGTCCTTTAGGGCGAAGGATGGCCTTTCTGTATCAGTACGTCAGCTTTTTTACTATACTTACGCAACATGTATACTGCAGGTTCCTATACAATGCAATTAATGATGCGAAATAAATGATTGCTACATAAAAATACCATATTACATGCCATTATCTCTTCTAACAAAGAGATCCCATTGTTGTTATGTGGTTCAAAGCTTATAAAGGAAAGAAGTTCGGGAGCTTTTTACACTCCGGAAACAGGAGAAGGGGAAAGCCTGCTGCACACTAGGCAATGCATTAAGTTATACAATCGGAGGGGTCAGACTTATTGCCAGACATAACGAGTCGCAGTGTGAAGTAAACGTGCGGCAAGCCGTTGTCTGCGAGCTTGGGCCTTGTAGAGATTTGGAGCGGTCGTAGCTGTAGGGAAGGGCCTTGGGGCGACAGGACTAGGCGAGCAGGATTTAATTGAAGTATTTACATTTAAAACAAGACATACATCGACAGTCTAGCGTGACTCTCAAATGGAGCCCGCAAGGCGACGCATACAGCAAACAGCTTACGAGCACACAGCTCACTAGTACATTTCGAGCATGACAACGAGCACACAGCTAACTACGACGAGCACGACAACGAGCACTCAGCTCACTACGACGAGCACGACAACGAGCACCCTCTAGCAGGCGACAATCGCTGCTTATAAGCTCTCGTCCCCCCCTTGATTCCAAGCGAACGGAAACGTTCGTCCAGTCATAGTTCGACGTCACCGTTCGACATCACCGTTCAACGTCACCGAAGATGACCCGCCCTTTTGGAGGAGGCGGGCTCACATACTCGTGTTGCACACACACACAGGTGTAAAGGTCCGGAGCTGACGTCAGGGGGGCTTCGTAGAACTCGGCTCCGTCAAGGGTGGCGCTGGCGGGTAGCACATTCCTGAGCTGACCCCGCGCCACGTGGCTGCCGGTTATTCGCAGTTCTCTGAAGTGCGCCCCGTCTGGTTGGATTGGAACACGTGCAGCGGGCTGAAATAGCTGGCACGCTGCCACCCCCATTGCTAACAGCCTCGTGTCTACGTGCCTTCTCGCACGGTCGCGGTGCTGTTTTCGCAGTTCGGCGTCTTCAGCTCGTTTTCGACTCTTAGCTTCGACTTCGCGTTCTCATGTAGAGGGGTCGGACTCGCGCCAACGCCGTTTCTGTTCGACAATACGTTGCATCCTCCCACCAGGGGAAAGCAACATTCGCAGTCGAACGCCTTGCTCCCGCGGCTTCGCACGGCGCACCTCGTTTCTCGCTTGGCGAACATGCTCGGCCGTAGCGTACTTACGAGGGGCGTATGCAATGCTTCATTGATGTTTCGGATGCTTGTATTGAGCTTGTTCGTTATTGAAACGCATGCTATTCGGTGTGTTGTATGAGCGATTGCAATGAATGTATGCACTGTTCGGTTCACTTTGCTGAGCGCTTATAGCCTCTGCCTTAAAGGGGTATGAGTCAATGCTTACGGAGGTATAAGCCAATACAACTTTGTTTGCTTATGAAGGTATGAGCCATTGTTGATAATGACCTTTTTGTACAGTCCTGACAGACGTCGCGCTCTTTAGGTATGAGCCGTTGCAATGAGTCACTTTGTCGGGTTATAGAAGTGAATCCCTTGGTGGCAACGGTATTCCGGCCGATATTATAGTGGGTTGGAAAGCAAATTGTTCAAGTATTTAACCATGCTACCAAGTAAATTCCAACCAAAGAGAATGAATTCATTCTTAAATAATTTTTTTTGGATTCATCGATTTATTCATTCATTCATTATGCAAGTATCTGAACGCTTCTATATATTTGGTATTATTATTGTTTTGCATATTGCATGGTTTTCTTCAATTGCTTTTTGCTGGAACATTTAAGTGCACATTGCACCAAAGGTCTTGTCAAGCCAATTGTTCTGTCTTTCAATTTAATAGTTTCGTTGCCATGTAGACGTTATTTTGTCTATGTTTGTGCATTTACAAGTTTTTATTTGCTTATTTCCTCATGCCATTTCTTCGTATTCATTTACTATCCTGTTTCGTGAAAAATTCAGAGACGAACGTTCCCAATATTACAAAGTACCAATTTTATCACACAATGTAATTGATCACTGAATCAAAAAAATGTCCAATTAAAAAATATTCGTAAAGTCTATTGGTATGTTTTCTAACGTCAATGGCAAGACTATCATGAAAGCCATTGAGCACTTGTGCTTAAGAACTCTGAATGTGCTTGCAAAGATGATGACATACTGAAGGTATTGTGAGGAAACGTGTAACGGACAATAGAAACATCAGGGAAGGCATTCTGAAGGAGTCCACCTAGTGGACGTGTCCATTCTGTCTACAGCTGAGGTGCTGATTGGCTGTGGTGCCTCGCGGCCGCGGACACGCCGCCCAGCCTAGCCAATCAGAACTTCAACAGCAGACGAAGTAGACATGTCCACCAGGTGTACTCTTGCAGAATACCTCGCCAGCTCTCGCGAGACGAGAGCATCGCCGATAAGCACGAAGCTGGGCACTGCAGTGAGTGTGTATGCCGCGGCCAATACTGCAACACCGAAGAGAGACGATTAAGTTATTGAGCGGACTCTGCGCACGTGCAAATCAGAAAACACGGGTAACGTAGATTATTTTGAGCGTCCAGCACAGCAGAATACTGGCGTGAGCAACTTCGGAATCGCATGCGCGCCACCTTTTTTTTTTTTCCAACCCTTAATATTTTTTTTTTTCCCGCTCTGACTCGTCTCCCCTCTAATTCATCCCTTCCTGTTACGCCCAAACGCAGTGCCACCGGAGCTGCCCGTGATCGTGGACGAATCGGGACGCAGCCTGCACGGCACCGTGGGACCTTACGACGAAGGCTCGCGCCTGAGCCTCCTCTGCCGGGTCAAAGGAGGTGAGGCTCTTCTGAGACGCCCGTCGACCCTCGCGCTACGCGGTGGCCTCGCGCTCGTCGGGCGCGACGCGCTCCTAATGAACGCGCCACGTTAGTGCTAATGACCCGGTTCTCGAAGAACCTCGCGAGCACGCGTCGAGTCGTCGCACCGTCGGCTCGCGAGACCTTTAACCGCAACCGCGGCATGACCACCGAATCCCCGGGCCTGCCTTAACGCGCGGAGTTTGGTGCGTCTCCGGGGATCGCCGAGACGAGCAGCGACGTGGAGGAGCGCGCAGATGCGGAGACACGCTAGCCGCGCAGAGGCGTCGGGTGGCCATAAGCGGCCCGGATGAGTTGTTGTTGCGGTATGTAGAGGAGGAGGAGGGAAAAAGGCATTTCGGAAGAGAATGCGCGTTACGCCTCGTCTCGGTGGTGTGGTGCGAGTGAAACATGTTTTGAGAGAAGGCGAGGGCGGGAGTGCGAGAAAACGCTAAGCACGCGAAGAGAAGGAGAAAGGGCTTGACGCAGCGCAGCGCGTTTCTAAATGCCCTCCCATTACGAGGTGGCGTGGTTTAGAATTAGGGAGGAAGTCGGGCAAGAAGTTGCCGGCGCTCGCGGCGGCCGTAATTTAGAAGCCTCTGAAGGTGTACAGAGGACAGCCGCAAAAATGTATACAAGTGTCGCCCCGCAGATATGAGAATGAGTCCTGAGTGTAACGAAGATCCGGTCCCCTGGGTTACTTAACTTTTTTTTGCACTTTGCCCCGACATCTCTTTTTCGTGGTATTTTATTTTGCCGACATTGACTCGAAAGCCTACAGCTAATGGCTTTTAACCACTTGCCCTGAGTGAATCAAAATAGGAGTGTTTCTTGTAACAACGTGTTTGAGTATGTAGGCCATTGGTCATTTATTTTTTTTTTCCGACCCAGTTGAACCTTCCAGGTTCAATCAAAGAGTGACCCCAAAGCCGAATACCGTGGCCGAATAGCCATGGCCAACAGCATCCGCGACACGCTCCCCTCCACCCGCCGTGGTAGCTCAGTGGCTATGGTGTTAGGCTGCTGAGCACGAGGTCGCGGGATCGAATCCCGGCCACGGCGGCCGCATTTCGATGGGGGCGAAATGCGAAAACACCCGTGTACTTAGATTTAGGTGCACGTTAAAGAACCCCAGGTGGTCAGAATTTCCGGAGTCCCCCGCTACGGCGTGCCTCATAATCAGAAAGTGGTTTTGGCACGTAAAACCCCATATATTATTACGCTCCCCTCCACCTGGTGCCTCATGCATCGTATCTTATATAGGGTTCAATTTCTTTTGAAATTACTCTACCACCTTGGGCGCCAAAGAATTAAATAACAAATGACAACTGCGCTCTAACAGTAGCTGACACTGTATGAGCAAAAGTCAATGTGCAAGAGTTCCTGTAGAAGACGGAGCCACCGTCATGAAACTTCACACATATGTGCTGGCATTTTCTCAACGACTGTAGAAGGGGGCTCGCCACACACGATAAAAATGGGAAGCATAATTAGGCTGAATTTTCGTAAGATAAGTTTTTCCAACACGATCTCTCGCTCTGGAGTAAACAGATTTTCCCATGTTTGCTAGCTGCGAAACATTCTGCCTTCTTAGAAATTAACAAATGATCTTAGTGAAAACTGGATGGCGTAGTTCTACGACATAGTTTTTGCAAGAAGCTTCTTCTGAAGTATTTAATACCCAATAATAAATACGGAGACTCGAAGCACTACTCTTTATGCTTGAACCGTGAACTTTAATCTTATAACAAAGGGTTCGCTGCATGCGTAATCTCAGAGCCATAAAGGGTCTTTTAATATTCAAGCGAGATAGTTCATGACCGATAGCATAATAAACAAGGAAAGTTAACCGGGGATGTGTTGCTGTTCTCTATGACGAATTCCCATACAGCCTTGGAAGCTAAGAATCTGCGACTTCTCGTTGTGGAAAAAGATATGGTGTTACGCACTCAACGGAAGTCTCGTGAAGGCAGTTATTCCCGAGTGCGAACGGCACATTTTGGATGTGTTTTTCTGGAAATGCATCGCGTATTACACTGACCCAGCTTCATATCGGGAGATGCAGAAGCTAAAGAACGCGCCTTGCTACGCAAGATCTTCCGTTCTTACAAACATACAAAGCGTAAACCAAACCGCGATCTATCCAAACTTTAGTGTCTTGTCATTCTGGTTTGCGCGCTACGTGCATAGAATTGAGCTCTCCAGAACCCGCAGCAAACAAACCGACGTGCTTGGCGTAGTTAAAGCGTGTTACGGCCCGGCGCCCTTTTGCGCAGCCTCCTAATTTTCTGAGAGCAAAAAGTAAACACTGCGGAGGCTAACCTTGTCTGCACTGCGTTTACTAAGCACGCTACGAGAAATGTAAGAGAAGCTCTTGTTGAGGCGCTATATAAAGCATCTTTACGTGGTGTATTTATCTTGTGCCTGGAATCCTGAAACCGAAAGCATCTTAAGCACACAGAAAACTGTGGTTCATTGCGGTCCTTCCGAAATGAAATGATGCTGATGGAGAGGAGGAGGGAGAATGATAGCGAGAAGGGAGGAATGTTAACCAGAAAAGAGTCTGGTTGACGGGAAAAGGGAAATGAAAGATGACAGAGACAGGACGGACAGACCCAGTGAACTTGGGCACCCACGCCAGGGGCACCGCGAACTAAGAGGCGTTCACACAGGTCACTCACATTCACGAAACACGAAAGCGGCTTCACAGCATTGGGTACGGTGTTCGAGTAGGGCCTGTGCGGAAAACGTCGGACGGTCCAGTCGTTGAACTGCGATGGGCAGTGTTTGTCTGTACAACTGAAATCGACGACATTGGCGCAACAAATGCTCGATTTCCTCTTCGCTGCCGCAGGTGCCACACGCAGCACTGCCGGTCGTTGCAGTTAAAGTAGTTTGTTATCCAACGTGAAGGGCACTCCCATCCGCAGCCGACACAGCAGCGATGCTTAACGTGGACGATGCCCCATTGGAGGTCGCAGCTGGAGCAGGTTTTCAATTCGTGTAAGCTGGTGCGCCTTATATTTAGGATGTTCCACTCTCGCTAAGAAAGCGCGCCCCAGGTGAGGAAGCTACCTTGCAGCGTCTTTCCCAGCAAGGGGAATTGGAACGCTGTGCGCTTCTTGATGTGATGCCCGGGCAGCTTTGTCTAGCGCTGATGCTGCAACGGCCAGGTAGCCCCTGAAAAGTAATTTCGCGACTTTCTTTGTTTGACGTGGTCATGAAGCTTGGTGAATTCGTACGTGAGCTGTTCGTGAGATTTACGCTGGAGAATCTGCTGCATACCATGTAAAGCCGGTCCTGAGTCGGAAGACAGCGCCCAGTAGCAGGGACTCTCTGCGTAAGCAAATTGAAGTGCTCTGTGAAGAGCCGTCGGTTCTGCAGATGTTGAAGCAGGAATACTGATAATGTTAGTCTGCATCAAGATCGTGCGCTACACCAGAGTTGGTATAAAATTTGTTGCCATAGCTGTTAACAAAATCTTGATCACATGGAACACGGTTATACGCCCACAGTACTAAGCCATTTTCAAACCCAGTTGTCAATTTTTCTTGCATTTCTCGCAAACACACATCAGCAGAAATCTCAGATTTTGTCTAACGTACGGTCTTCATTACTAAAGAAATAGCCTCAGTTAATCAGAACAGCTAGTAACTGGTCGCCAGAAAGTTAAATAGTCTTGGAGTAAGGGTTGTTATTAATGAGATGGGTAGCTGCATCTACTAGCCAAAGAAGCTGGTGCGTACCACTGGTGCCGGTGTCAGTTTACGAACAAAGGCCCCAGTGCCTTGGAAGTCACTGCTGTACAAGTGCGGCTGGGAAAATGAAGCCTCAGCGTGGCCTCCGTGTATGTGAGCTCTCGCCTGAAGGTCTCGATGGGAGAAATTATAAGAGACCTCTTCAGCCGCTGCCCAGCTCCGAGGATTATATGTGGGGACTTCAACGCGCACCATACTCTCTGGGGCGACAAGGCGACTGATGCACGTGGAAAGCAAATTGTTAATGCTTTAAACACCGAGGGACTCTGTGTGGCAAATGACAAACAGCCAACGTTTTTTCGACCACCGGCCTCTTAGAGTGTCATTGACTTGCCGTTACACTCAACGGACATCCTTGCATCGTCAACGACTAGTAAAGATAGAATGGGCAGTGATCATTTTCCTGTCTTCGTTAACATTGCTGGATACAGAACCAACGGCCGAAGATCCTGTCCTGTGACGCATTGGGATACGTACAGGGACGGCCTAAGCGAATCACCTGGAGACCTGTTCGCGGACATGCTACGTAGCAAGAGATTGGCTACCGCTGAGCTGAAGCTACCCGACCACTTCCCCTCTCCGGATCTAAAGGTCAAAAATATATGCGCTGCCCGTAGAAGAGCGGAACGGAGGCTGATGAGGACGAAGGCTTTCACCAAGTGAAAGCCCTTAATTAAATTAAAAAAGTGAAAGTCACCAAGACCACAAGCCCTTAGACTAGTTACCTTAGACCACAGGCTACTCTGGCGCCGCGGTGTTGACCACGTTGTGGCGTCATCGTCACCCAGGCTACATGTGCTCAAGCGAGTCGCTGGCATACGCTGGGGCAACCACCCGACGTCGATGCTACGGCTACATACAGCGTTGGTTACCAGTCGAATCCTGTATCAGCTACCTCTGATGTCACCCTCAGACAGCCAATACGAGCGCTTAAAACCCATCCACAGAAAAGGTATCCGACTTTGCCTTGGAGTCCCTCAGCCAGTGTCAAACAAGAAAGTGCTCTACGAAGCTGAGTCACGCCCTCTACGACTTCAGGCTTCCCAGGCTCTGATGATCCAGCTACTACGATTTAGTGAGTCTACGCAAGATAGAGCCCTCTTACGACGTATAGGTAACAGGCCGCGCTCACATTTTTATGCAGCATTGAACACGCTTCGCGTATTAGGATTGCGCTGCTCGAGACACAGAGAAAGGATAGAACCACCCTGGACATTCGAGGACATCACATGCAACTTAAGTGTACCACGATTGCAATCAAAGAGCTGCATTCCATCTGCAGAAGCCAAGTCATTAGTCCTGGAACACCTGAACACGACTTACCCGAATTACCTACAAGTATACACAGATGGCTCTGTCAAGGCAGACGAAGACCGCTGTGCAGCTGCCAATCTATATTCCATCTCTAAGATATACGTGGTCTGGCCGTCTGGACTGTATAGCCTCGTCGACAATTGTGGAAGGCGTAGCAATAGCTTCTGCTCTGCGCAAATTAAAGACATTGCCTCCGCAGAATATGGTTGTCCTTACGGACTCAAAGGCCGCATTACAACAAGTATACCGTGGTTTGCTATCCCTCAAGTTCCCACGCAAATCACTAGCCATCGTGAAAGGACTCAACAACAAAGGCTTCACAGTAAAGCTTCAGTGGATTCCCTCCCACATTGGTATCTCAGGAAACGAAAAAGCTGATTCGCTTGCATACGCAGCGCTCTATCATCCTCCGAAAATCAAGGCTCCAAAGAGTAATCAAGTGCAAAAATCTGACATTCGAAATCACTTTGCGCCGCTTTGGGTTCCACCGCATATGCCCTGCGTAACCAAGAGATTGCACCGAGAGGAAGCCTCACTTCTATATCGAATAAGGACAGGATCTGCTAATACACCGTCCTAGTTATTTAAAACGGGGCGAATCAATTCTCCGAACTGTATGGCATGCAACGAGACAGGAGACATTGATCACTTTTTGTGGTCCTGCCAGCAATTCCAAGATGAAAGAGACACTCTCCTGAAGAATCTGCAAAACAAGGACCTTCCGCATGCGCGCCTGCAACACCTTATATTTCCCGAGGGATCAGTTATAGCCCGCAATGAAACTTCACGTCTCCTCATCGAATTCTTAAGAGAGACTGGTTTGATGGACATATGGTGAAACCCTTCAGCGGCACTGCCGGCCTTGTTCGCCAGGCTAAACCCGCCTGTTGCTACAATTCACTACCACCACTGAACTTTTTAATTATTGATTTAATCGCAAACATATCAATTACGAAGTTGTAGGGCTAAGTAACCTTCGAATCAAGCATTACCTAAGATCCAAGCATCAAGATTACCCAAGCATCAAGATACCCGTCAGCTTACACAACTTTGATAGCTTCTCTGGGGCAGAGAATGTCAACTTCACATTCGCCTTATTGGCAGCCTCCTTCAGTGTATGGGGGATACCGTGCATGTACGGAATCACCGCCGTCTTTTTCCTTTCTGTGGATTGTCCACCGCGGCTCTTCTTGCACTTCTTCACCAAGCCTTCCGCCACGGAAAGAAGCGCATCTTTGGCATAACCAGCCGCAGAAAGCCGACTGGCTTGCTCGCTCAGGCTGACGGGTATCATGACAGGACGAGATGTTTTCATGGCATTGGTGAAGCATATGTTCACAATTACCCGTTTGACCAGCTTCGAGTGGGATGATGATTACGAAAGGAGTGGTTTGTTAGCCCTAGGATGGTAATACCAGCTTATGCGGGTTTCTGCGAAAATTAACTTTAAATCTAAATATTGCAAATTGTTGTCAGCCGGTAGTTCTTGGGTCAAATCAAGTGGCTTAAAGCAGTGCGTAAAAAGTCTTAAAAAGGATGTAAGATCCTGCTCAGCACTAGCTATGCTGTTTTCTATTAAAAATTTAAAAAATCATCAACAAATCTAGGAACCTTTAAAACCTTAAAATCTTGTAGATGGGTGGCTACCGTCCTGTTACGGTGCGCCAAAAACAAATCTGTAAGAACCAGCGCTATGCAAGACCCTATGCAGAAACCACGTTTCTGTAAATACACATCATGATTCCATTCCGCGTAAGTCGTGTTTAGATAAAAATGTAAAGGTTCCATGAACCCTGCCACTGATACGCCAGCAGAATTCTGAAACGCGACAGACCCAACGCAATCGACGTTGTCTTCAACACATGCGAGCAACTGGTCATGAGGGAGCAAATAATACAGATGTTTTACGTCTACAGGCATGGCAGTCAGGCGCTTATCGGAATTATCTGCTAAAAATTCATCAACAATTTTTGAATTCTTTACCGCAAACGGATCGTTGATGTCCAAGAGATTAAATTTTTCCTTTAGAAAACCAGCAACAGTCATCTGCCAGGAATCACATTCAGAAATGATTACCCTTAGAGGGCATCCCACTTTGTGAGATTTTGCGGAAAACAATACTTGCAAACTGTTTTTTTTTCACCTTTATCCACATGCTTACCTAGAATGTCAAGGTTTAAGCTATTGCCCAGCTTTTTTTCTTTTTTGTTCACCTCAGATAATGCAACTTTCCGCTGTTTGTTGAACAGAGACGTGATACCATTCCTTGCCTTGCTGGGAAACTGACCTTCGGGTAAAATTACAAATCCACCCTCTTTGTCAGCGGGAATAACACAAAGGGAATTTGCGCCCAAATATTCAGTCACCTTGCGTATAGACAGTTTGGTAACGTTGGGCTTGTTGTGGCGCAGCACATCCATGCCTTCGGAAATACAGGTGCCCCTTTCGCCCACCGCTGCACGTCCGACCCTCTCAAAGAGGAATGGCACCGACAAGCAAGGATGTACAGGGGCCTTTCACGAGCCAGGCTACTTGCTCTGATGGCACCCGCCCAAGCTGGCAGAGCGCTGTCGACTAACGAGATCTCACCATTGACCCCAAAGTCGTCCTCTGATCCACCCGTGACTGATATCATACATGTTTTCCGACTGAACCCTTAGAATTCGAACACTGGTTCAACACGCTAAAATGCAGCGAAACAGTGCTTCCGCCATCGGGAGTTATTGTTATGTAGTAGTTTGTGCCGCTATAGAAAGACGTTGTGAGGAGGAGAGGAAGGTGATGTGACGCTGACATCGACCAGTGGTATCCCTCTGCCCTGTGGTATAGAGATGCGCTTCCTCCCTGTATATATATTGTTACAATGAGAGCAAGAAAATTAGGATGTTCCTGAAGACGACGAAAAGTGGACGCAGCCTGGCTGGGCTTTCTTCCGCCATCGCGAACGTTTGCTCTTTGTAAATATATTGTGAATAGTTTGATGGGCTAACATATCGTGGAGGTGCGGGGTACGCGTCTTCGCAACGGAGCTCCCCAGCGGACGTCACATCCAGCTTGTGACAATACCTTCTGGGGAAGACACGTTATGCACGCCTGCGCAGGCACCGCCTGCTACCCAGACCAAGTAAGTTGTCCTAACACATTCGCATTACTCCGGAGCATTCTCCGGTTTTGATGTTATGGCCGTAGAAGAGTGGATCAGCATGTAGGAACATGTCAGAAGGGGAACAGGTGGGACCCAAGCGTAATGCTAGCCAATGTCATTTTCTATCTGGACGGAACTTCTCCTGTCTGCTCCAAACACATGAAGAGGAACTTATTTGTTGGGAGCTGTTCAAGCAGAAGCTGTCCGACCTTTTTGGCGATCCCTATGGTCGACAACTAGCCGCCAAAAAGTAGCTCGCTACGCGCGCCCAAATTGCTACGTAGTGCTACCGAGTCATACGTCTACTTTATTCAAGACGCCCTCACACTTTGCGAGAAAATCGACACGTCTATAGCAGAGTCCTACAAAGTAGGACTTATCCTTAAAGGCATTGCGTATGACGCATTTAATCTGCCACCTTTTAACGTTTCTACTGTTGGCGCCATCATAAAGGAATGCCAGGCACTTCGACCTAGCGAAGAACCACCGTGTCGACCATCAATTTTCCCGTCTGCCGAATACGGCTGCGAGATCTGTTTGCATCGACTTCTTGCAGCCCGTCACCCTGATGTGACAATGCCCCAGCAGACGTTCTGGCACAGGAAGTCGCTAACCTGGACTTCCCCACCGCTTGCGCTATTAATCGCCCTGACGCCAGTATGATTTCGCCTATGACCATGCCCTACCGCAGCCCGCCCTTTCCTTTCTGTTATTGAAACCCATCATAATGACGCCCACCGAACAACAAGCCGATCTGTTTCTGCGGTGGCCGAATTGGTGACGTTTCCTGCCGCGGCCGCAGTCTTTGGACGCCTCCGCCCCGAAACATCTTTTGGTACCATTCCACTTCGGCACAAAGCGCTTCACCCACCGCTGCCTTGGCGCTTGGGATGCCTCTGGTGCTTACCGCCAAACACCATAGCCACTAAGCAACCACGGCTGGTAAGATGTACTATATATATATATATATATATATATATATATATATATATATATATATATATATATATATATATATATATATATATATATATATATATATATATATAGCCTGTACATATTCTTCTCCCGTAATCATAGCACCTTCTCCTAACTGTTCTCTTAAGTTTATTGTTTGCTTAATAAAGGGACCGCGTATGCAGTACTAATTATGAAATGTAGTGACAAGATAATAAAGAGGCAGGCCATAATTGGTCGCAAACGATGTTACTGCACGTACTGCACGTATTACTACCTTTCTTTTATAGGATTGTAGAGTAAGAACAAGAAATTGTGCGAGAAAGACTCACATATGACAGAAACCAATTGACGTAAATGGACCATTCATTTGAGATAAAAGATTTGCTGCGGCTGAACATGAACTTCGCTACATCGTTTGTTTCTTTCGTGACGCTGACGAAGAACGCGCGCTGCGGTTTAGGAAGCGCTATGTCCATATTTCGCTGACAACAAGCGTAGGATGTCATATATATCTAGAGGGAAGCTACCTCTGCCAGACGAAGCTAAGTGAAAGTGGCACCAGAGTTCTTTGAATGCTCAAGAAAACTGGCGGGGCTCGAGAACTCACGCTTGCCTTATCTCTAACTAAACCTTCAGGCTTAAAAAAGATCGCGCACTTAACGCAATCTGTTTCAAATTTATTTCACTCCTCTCACAGCTGTTGGGCTTCTCAACACGCAAGGGAGGCCTGAAACCCAGAGAAAAGAGGGCAGCATCTGTCATTGCCAGCTACGCTGCAAGCGAACAGGAAGAAGTGCGGGGCGTGGTTTTCTGCAAATGCGTGAAGTGAGAGTGAAAAGAACTAAGCCAAAAGTGCTATACAGAGCGAACAATTATTGAAGTGCACTTGAAGAAAGCGAGGACATAGCGAAGTGTTCGAGTTAAGGAAAGACTGCTAACTCACGCAGACGCATTAGCAGACAATCGTCCTCGAACCGGAATAAGCTCTTGAGGCGCAGCATGCGTGAAGCGGTCCACCGGTGAGAAAGGTTGTTCGCGACGAGTTCCAGCCGCTCAGGAAACGCACAGGGAGCAGTATGAGATTCCCTACTTCATTTCCGACTGCTTGGTATCTGCAGCTCGTCCCACCATTTCTGCTTGTCCACTTCTCAAAACGAACGCGAGAAAAGCAGCACGTGATTCGTTAGAAAACAATAGGAGAGTGCGTATTGGAGTGGTCTTGCCGTGACGGAGAACTTTCGCAAACCGTTAATGGAACGATAATCTGACGGCCGCTCTAGCAGACAGCAATCGCCGCTCTTAAGTCGTTTTCCTTACGTCCTAGTGGATTGTCTCTGCGTTCGTCGATGAGAAGTAATGGCGATAGGAAGGCTTTGTGATGGATGTATGGGCTGCAGTATGAGTGTCCGTGTCGTAACGAACGTTAAAGAGAGAAAGCAAAAAAAAAAAATAGAGCAGTGGCTTTTGTTTTGAACTTTCGTTATCGTGGTGGGTTTCCCCTGATATTTCAGCGGCCCACTTCGCAGTTTTATTATGAATTCCTGGAGCGCATTCGGTCGTCAAATGCGCAGAGACGCCGCATAGAGCTCTGCTGACAAATTTATTCATAGGTTTTACTCGAGTGGGCCGTTCTCCTCATCCACGGTGTGTTAATTTGGATGAATGGAGTATTCAGATCATCGGGGGGGGGGGGGGGGGGGGGGTGCCGGATAACGCCAGCTTGGAGGGACCTAAAATTTCAGCATTTAGATATACTGAACGCTAATCACTAAAAACACAGACGTGTCTCGGCGAAGCTTGGGCAATAATACCCTCGCACTATTGCTAAATGTGCCGACAAATTGGTTAGCGACCGTTGGTGAATTTACATTACATTT
Organism: Dermacentor andersoni; assembly: GCF_023375885.2. NCBI lineage: Eukaryota > Metazoa > Arthropoda > Arachnida > Ixodida > Ixodidae > Dermacentor > Dermacentor andersoni. The sequence goes on along the minus strand of NC_092815.1, from coordinate 167,445,191 downwards.
GCTGCAACATTCCTGCTTCTTCTTCTAGAGTCCGTTATTTTGCGCAGTAGCTCAACGAATGCGCCAAAGAGGGTGAAGGCGAAAGTCTGCGTGCTCAAGGGACATTCATGAAATCAGTTTACATTCTCATTCGAATGCGTTGTCTTACAACTTGTTTTTTCCCACCAAAAGTCGTGCGTTGGGGTGCCTTAACTGATGCTAACTTAATTTACTGCGCGTTAATTAACTTCGCCCTGATTACCACCAAAGGTCATGGGTTCGACTTCCACGAAAGGTCGAGGGTGCGATTCCTACATGAGGTAGTGGCTTCGACTGCCTGCATGAACTCCATCTTCATTATTTTTGCCTTTTCTTGGCATGACGAGCGGCATCGGAGCCAGCTCTGGAGGAAGACGACGACGAACAGGCGACAAGCGCCACGAGCGCGTGTCTGCGCGAGTCGAGCTCACGTGACTTTCTGCACCACACGCTGCGTTTTTCAGACCATCGATAGTATGAGTCACTTAAGGCTTTCGCCTTCAGATAACAAAGTAAGGGGTATAGACGGAAACATCGATGCCGAAGGACTAAGAGAGCACCAAAAAGTATACGATGTCCTTATCCATCTAACCAGCCTCAATGGCAATCTATGCTTTTGTTAGCCAAACTGACGCAAAACATAGAGAGTGCACCACAGCAGACGTTTGCCTTCAACGCTCGTATAGGCACCTAGTCATATGTTTTGAAGACAACTATTTCGCAAGATACTCCAATGACATTCGCAGAACTCCAAGATTGGCAAGGGGTCATTGTAAGGGGCGACGAAACCGTTTAATGCGGACGAAAACGTATGAGGTAATTATAGGGTAGAATGCAGAAACATCTCGCATGCCCCAGATGGATGTGTCATTCGGCAAGAGCACTGTTTGTGTTTATAGAAGTGCGAAAACGCCGATGCGAACCAAGTTGGTTTGAAAACGGCCTCTGTAAGACGGGCGTCGGCTAGATAAACGGGCAACGAAAGGATGCGATCGAGATGATCGAAATATAGAAATGTTATTCCTGACGACGGACGCGTGTAGCAATCGTGCGTGCCTCTACTTCTCATGTGATTAATAAAGAAACCAAATTGGCAACGTAGGCTAACTCACCGAAGCTTTTTCTTTTATTTTTTTCTTCGCTTATACTTTTTTTTTCATTCGGTAACTTTTGGTCACTCGTTAATCTTTTACGAGTTTCTTCTTCGGCACACCAGTTTAAGAACCTCCCTTTCTTACTGAGCACAATAAACAAATATTGATTCATTGATTACTATTATAATTTAACGAAGTAGTCTTATCCTAGGCACTTGCCAAATTTTTCGTTCCTCTTGAAGTGCCTGTCCATCTGCGCCGTTAAAGAAAGCGTTTCATTCCACCCAGTGTTAGAAGAACATATGGGGAACGCGTAAGGGCCATGTATCCAAGCACGGCCTCTAATAATTTCGGCACAACATGGACTCACTTCGCAAATAAGGAAAATGTTACATCAGCCACTTTAGAAAAATGCGACAAAGAGTAATCTACTGTGGTAACATAGTGCCTATTTGCCAAAGGGTTGTAAGTTGTGATGTATTGTAAGTGTAGTGCCCTCCACGATTATGTCCCTGTGAGAGGCGGGCTATTGACTGCCTCAAATGCCGGACACTGGACGCCAAACAATGGCTTTGGCAGGTGTACATGTCTGTATGATGAACTTTCAGGAATTATGCTATCATACTATAACAGAAAGGCGAAAAACGTTTGATGCGAGTTTGTTACATTTTACAGAAAGCCAGCAGCAGGGAACATGATAAATCTTACACTCATTATGACAGCCACATTTTCTTAATTGAACACAATATCAAAACATTGCAATGTGCTTCTTTCGGCCTCTTTATAGCGGGAACATTTGCAAGAATATTTTTGAAGTATGCAGGAATCCACCAACGTATCTAATAAAAGCAAGAACATATATATAACGCTTAATTGAAGAGGCAACACGAAATTGCAAGTGAAAGCAATTTGGGGAATGTAGCATACCATGTAAGGGAGAGATAGAGAAAGAGCAAACTTGATACAGAACAGCACGTGAGTGAAGCAGGCGTAGGCATCTCTTTCGCCCTGCAGCGAGTTGTCCACTCAGTCAAATCGTCAGCTCCCTGAGCTTCCCATCTCTCTCGCTTGACCAGTTTGAGATGGTCCGTTGAATAGGAGCTGGAGAGCGCTGCGTGCCATCGCCGTGTGGTAGGGTGTGCTTATGAGCTTGAGGTCTGGTGCGTTTGCGCGTGCCCATGCCTAGTGGTAGAGTGATGCGCCTTCATCGCTGAGTGAGAATTTAGAGCCTCACTAGAAGTACAAATACCTTTCCCTATATCGTACACATGACATGGCTACACCGCATAAGTGAAGTTATTTGTAGTTTTACTTGAAGTGTTGAAAAAATAAGAATAACGAAATTGAAAGGGCACGCACGCAAACGCACGCAAACACACACACACACACACACACACACACACACACACACACACACACACACACACTTGGGTGTTTATCCACGTCTGCAAGATATAGCCTTGCGAGTATTAGCCATCGCCACTCATGGCCACTCTGATGGATATATAACAACTTCGTGACCGATGGCGTCACGTAACATACGTGAACTTTTGTAGCAGCAAGAAGCTGACCGATGAGCCCTTGTATTCTACCTGCAAGCATCAAATCTGTAAATATGGACGGATCATAGAAATGAGCCATGATACATCGGCTCTCTCAGTAGATTTTCCTTTCTTCCCGGATAACGGCAGCGCACAGAGATGAACACTGCGTCAGTTATTCTGTTACAACTTCTCAATGTTCTAAAGGACGCCGCTTTCTTTTTTTCACGCTCATTTCTGTACATCCCTCTCTGTTCTCCTCATGCCACGGAAGTTCCAAACGCAGAAATTACGAATACGTGCACTTTACTTTTGGAAGAACAGCGTGGAGGTGAAAGCGACCGAAGCGTGGGCGAAATTTTTCACAAGGTCGTTCTCAACCCTACACGTACCCTCTCTGCAGGGCTCTTTGGCGCCTGGTTTTCGTGAGATTAGCCCTTTTCTCTCCACTGCCATTCACAAGAGCTGTGACACAAATTTTCTCGCGGGGAACACAAAGAGCGCAAAAAATATAAATGAAAAGAAAGTAGGAGGATCTTACTTACAGCAAATGCATGGGTGAGTCGCGTGACTTGGTGTTTCCTATAGCTATGTCACGCCATACGTGGCTCCGCCGCCCGAAATGAACGGCGACTCCCGCACAGCAAGTGAATGAACGCATTTGCCGAGTTAAAGTGGTCGTGCAGGAAAAACCAAATACCGAAGCGCGACGTCAAGAAGGGGAACGCTGACTCTGAGAGAGGAATTGGGAACGACGAAGCGTAGGACGAGGTCTGGGCTCGTTATTAATGTTTGACGTGCGAATGATAAATGGCAGTTTGAGCCGCCAGCACAGCGACGGCGCAGGGGACGAGCGTTGGGGAGTATCCTCTGAGGAATCAAAATGAAAAGTCAGCGAGTCATGGCATTCTGCCCCTTCCGCATAGCATTATACGTTACGTGTCGAATTTAGGCCCAGGTTTAAGGGCAGTACGACCGATTCGCTGAACGACGTCCGTGGTCCTGAATCCGACATGAAAAAGAGTACATGTACCGATCTTCAGTATAGCTTAAGTTAACTGGAATTCAGTGCGATCTACTGCGGCAAGATTTAGAGGAACACGCACACACACGCACACACACACACACACACGACTGACTGTTGATGAAGCTGCAGTGTCAAAAAACGATGCAGAGAGAAGTGAGAATGGCAAGCAAAGAATTGCACCAAACATGGGTAGGAACATAAGCACGCGAATAACGCTAATACCTTTATAAAAGCAAAAACACACAAATTCTAGAAAGAGCGAATGGATGGCAGAAGCCGTAAAACAATTTATCGTTGACCATTGAAGGAATCGATGTCCCTGCATTCATTTATGACAACTGTGAACTTTCATTCAAGCCTCTTCTTTCATTCTTTTTTGGTTGCATTCGAGTTTCCGTCCGGAACAGCGTGCAGACAACCTCCTTTTTTGAAAAGACAAACGCAACGATGGAGTTTCAAAGGTAAAGCAGGCGATATCTCCCCTCTTGTATGGATACGAACGGCATTGCAATAATATAATGCTTCATGCCAGCTCAGGACGCGCGTAGATGCGCAGTCGTAATTCTTTGGCGTATTGCTTGTAGGCAGCCAAGTAGATTAGAAACTTTATCCGCTGTCTTCTCTTCTTTACATCGGGAAGTTCTGACCATCAAGCACCAGCAGACACAGCGCTCGAAGTGAGAAGCATTGAAGTAATGCCTTCAGTTTCATTTCTCATTTTTTTTCATCGTAAGCTACTTGAAGATCAAAGGAAATGCGCCACTGAAGTGGCCTTTCAAATACCATCGGTAGCGTTTTTTTACTGAAAAACGAAAGGAAAATATTTCGCAGAAGCTCTTCGCAAGCTGCTTTAAAAACTATTCGTCGTAAGCTTTCATCATACTACGTGATACGGATGAGAAGTGGGGCTTTGTTTGTTTATATCGAATTACTTATTGCCAGTCGAGACAAATAAACAATAGTGGACTTGGTACGTGGACCAGGAATTATATTATCTGGTCGCACGATATTCGTCGTCAAGACAGGAAAGCTCATCTGGCTATGGCGGTACAAAAAAAGAGAGGTTGAATCTCAAACTCGAAAACCACTTTGTGAGCAGTTGGCCATATGAACTGAAATATATTCCGTTCCGCCTTGGCAAACGCCAATAGAAGGGCATTTAGGAAAATGTCAATAGACGTACGTGCTGTGCTACACCCTGCAGGCTTTTTATAGATTCCTTCCTTCTGAAAGCCTTAGGTCTTTTGATTTACCATAGTGATTTGATGTACACATGCCTCTACTTCGCTGTGCCGAGGAGCAAATATTCTGCATCGTTACCGAACTTGAAATAGCGGACAAAACCAATGCTACAGCGTTGGCAGAGCTACTCGTAATCAATAACAGCTAATCATTCTGCGGTCGTCCAAGTTGAGTTCGCCGATGGTATCAATGTTTCCACAGTGAAAATAATGTTCCTACTGGCATTCAGCTCATGTTCACAACACAACCCTGCACCGTCGCCACGGTTCCGGCGCAGGCATACGCTATTACAAGCATTACGAGGCTCAGACAAGAAAACCCACTCTATTGTGAAACGCAGGCAGTCAGTCTTGCACCCGTCGGTGCTTTGTCTCGAAGAGGAAGCCTTAGCTCGAAGCCAGCTCCGAAGTCGCCTATTCAAACACATGTAAAACGCAAGCATGCTCTTATGAAACAACTTCAACAACCATTGCACTTACTTTGTTGCGGTTGAAAAATGAAGACGAATTCTAGCAACTCTGGGAAGCATAATTTTGATTTGAGACCTTGAATGTTTTATTGAAAGATGACCAAGATCGGTATATTGCAAAGAAAAATAGAAAACGAAATTTATAAATTGGTAAATTTGAACCAATAACGAATACCGCTGTTTTGTGACCTCCACCTCTCAGACCATATTAAGGGGACTAACGTTATATGAAGTATAGAACTTGCGTGAAATGTTCAGAATGTTACCGAGGTTTTTAGAAGAATTACACTCACAAATTAGTGGTATATTTCTGAGCGGCTTAAATTTTATCACAATTGTTAGTTGGTGACTAGTCGTTTCTAAATCACGGTGGACATATAACAGCGTTAACATGCGAATCACAATATGAGTACAGGCGACAACAACGGGTGTTTTTTATGCCGCCTACTCGTCATGTTCTGTGTCTGTTCGTGCAGTTAAACGTTCATCATGGCAACACTGTTCGCTTTAATTATAGCTGGATGCAGTGAACAGAATTATATTACTGTTTTCTATTGCTGAGTTACAGAGCTACAGAGCTGCAGATTGATACTTATGGTCATGAAATCAAACAATTGTCGAATTGTTCTTTAAAATTAAGGGCCTAAATAAAAAAGTTGCCGTTTCACCCGGAAGGCGAAGCATCGATTGCGATAGCAAATTAGTAGACATCCGTACAAAGAAAGAATAGTAGTCTAATTGGCAGCATAGACCTGGAAACATTTGCCTAGTAACTAAGTCAACAAAGATGGTGTCAGCGCGCACAAGCAAGCATCAGCACACCACACTCGACGACAGCTGACACTCGCTGCCAAAACGCTGGCGTGAGCAAGTGCGGCAGCAGCAGCGAGCGAAGTTACCTTCATTCTGTCTATCGCTTTAACGCAAACTTACGGCGAGAACACAGCACGCACAAAAGGCACAAGCCGTCAGCAGATCGGCTTCAAGAGAGGACGCGTGCGATTGCACCCGGGTGAAACTTCTCAATCTCCGAAAGTAGCGCCAACCGCTTCCTCCTCCTCCGCTCGGCGCGGCCTCGACGGTGGCGCCGCCCATGCTGGCCCTGCCGTAGCAGGCGACAGCTAACACGATACCGGAGGAAATGTGCGGAAAAGTTCGTTCGAGCCCTGCGGAGCAGTTTTCCCAATCGAGATCTTGCTTCGTCAGTCGGTTACTGGCCTTAATAATGTCGTGTTGGAATTGCAAAAGAATAGAGAAAAGGACCATTATTTAAGGCATAAAGCACGCGCACACTGAGAGTTCGTGTTGCTGAAACACGACCTATGTACGCGGTGTGCTCAAACACGCGAGTAATTACCAGAGTTTCAGGTTTTGACAGCATGAAAGTATGTGTACGTGGTTTCGTAGGTTCACATGCAGTGCATATGACGCATGCGATTACCATTTACTTAATCGGACGCATAAAAATGTTATCGTTAAGCAGTAAAAATGTTGATCCTGATCAGCGGGCCTGCAGTCCATTGCGGCCTTTCTCGGCCATTATAATCCTGCACACAAAACGTGCGAGTAGCGCTGCTCATGCCTCCAATATTGAGGACGCGTTCGGCAGCAGCCGGGATAGAGGCGGAGAACAAGAGGCCTGTGGAGAGATTCCTCGTTCGTGTTCCGTAGTTCTCGTCGCACGGGCGGGGTATGCTGCAGCGGTCGCGGTGCACTTTTTTCGTTGTGGGGTGCTTTGGTAATCGCGGCGATATTGTTTTTTTTTTTTACAAGTACTGCTCCAGGAGGGCGCAAGTAACGCCTAACAGAGGCCTCTGGAGAGCACGTGACATTACAAGTGTTCCCGTTGCTGCTTTGGTGCCCTGGAGGCACCGTCAATAATACGAAATTATGACACGTTGTTACAACTAGTAAATAAAATCTAATAAAGAAATACAATCACGCCGAGGCGCCAACCTCTGGCGCGGCGCTAACTCGTCGGCGAGGGAAGTAAACGAGGAATTTACTGGCCAACATAAAACTACGATCAAAGCACACGTTAAACATCCCCAGGCGACCTAAATAATGTTATCCGGAGTCATCCACTACGACTTCTTTCATAGCTTTAGCCACTTCGGGACGTTAAAAACGTTAATCACCACAAACCAAATCAATACATGCGGGCGTAGACCCGAAGCCTAACAACTGCATCCGTAAGTCATAGTGAGCCTTGCAAAAGCGTCACAATCTGCTAACTTCTGGTGGAGCTCAACACATAGCATGAATAAAGTCGCTTTTATGTCTCAGGCCAGCTGTAGATGCGTACACTTTCACCACAAGACGAAACTACATGAAACAAAGAGAGCACGTTCGAAAAAAAGTAAACTTAAACGCGCTAAAAGCACGCACAGCATTAACACATACACTTTTTCGATGCGGCAGGCGTGAACTAGGCTGAAAAGAAGAGGTTGTGAGGAACCGTGGCACTTCACAAAGCCGTGCGTGTTTTTGCCAATTCTTCGAAGTCAGCCCGCCCGATCCTATGCATCCACACTTTTCTTCTTTGTGCGTTGCGCTCGCCAGATGGTAAAAAAAGAAGCCATTTGCCGTCGCTGTGTCGGCTTCGGCAACCGAAGGCGCAGCAGCATGGCTTCACAATTGAGTTCTCATCCCTAACACACTAGATTTGTTCCGCTAACGCACTCGATCAATCCGTTTGCGCGTACTTTCGTCGCGCAGTGCCAACAATGGCGGTCGGAGTGCGCTGGAAAAAAAAAATTACAAAAGCGCAGCGCCTTTTTCCTCGTGACACAAATTGGCCAATGGGGGAGCGGAGGAGACTGGGGCGACAGGATGCGTGGAGGGGGAAACATCGCGGAGAGCGGCGTGGCGGAATGGTTTAAGAATCGCGCTACTTTGGAAAATTGAGTTGTTTTAAACGCGGCCATACGAAGTACGCAGTTGCTACCGGTGTAGAACGCCGCACTCTTCCCTGCCGTGCTGACTCCCCTCTTTCTTCCCTTGCGCGCGCGAGATGGAGCTGGGATCTTCGCTTCCAGTTGCGCGCCGTCGTGTAACACGCAGTGGCAGCCGGAGAACGACGCCCCCGTTCCCAGTCCTTCCATCCCCCCACAGCATTTCGTGCGACGGAAGTCGGCGCATTTCCTCTCAGTTTTCCTCCCTTGCGCGTGCCAGATTAAGCAGTGATTGTCGGCTCGCCTAGCGTGCTTTCACTCGCTCATACAGCATATGGAGCGCGTTGACGGTGCTGTCGCCCTTGGACGCTATACACAACATCATAGCGACGGCGGCGCCGGCGGCAAAAATGCGCCTGGAGTCACCGTATAATTACTATCGCAATAAAAATCTGCTTCTTGCAGGCACAAGTTTTTCACATTTTATGTCCTTGAAGCAACCTCATCAAAACCGATACAGCAGAGGCCAAGACAAATAATTTTTCCATTCACATATACCTCGATAGCAGCTCCTAAGCTGCACATTTCTTCTAAGAGGAAGAATGGTCAAAAAATACAGGAGGATATAGTATACATATGTAGGCAGATAGGTAGCCGGATTATTCAAATATGATCTCACGCCTTCTGAAACTCTTCAATTATCTGAATTAAGGGCCATGTCCATGAAGATACACACTATTTCTAGATAACAGTTGTAATTATGTGGGGAGCTTCAGGGAAGGTTCTCAGCGACTGCAAGGGTGGAAGCGGAGCTAAAATAGCGATTTTCCCTTAAACACGCCTCTTTATATTTCTGTCATTTTGGATTCTTCAACCAAGAATGAAGCTTCTCACCAAATTTGGCTGCTGTACACGCCTAAAATATCAAAAAAGAAGATTTCGTTTTGTTGCAGTAGAGATCATATAAAAAGGGGTTTTTAAAGGAACACTTTCAAAATTAAAAAAAAATTGCCTGTGACAAATATCACAATTCTAGTTCATGGGCTGGTCTACTCGAAGACACGGACCTTACTTACACATGAAAAAATCAGATCCATAATGAAACCACTAATTAAGTTTAAACTAATTACCTTATAACACACATTGCATTTGGAAAATTCTAGATGGGGAGTTCGCACGGCGAATCCACTTGGAACGAATTCTCAAGATGACACCAGTTTCGATATATGAATTCTCGAACTTCGCCGAGAAATGCACTCGTGTTCCATTTACTTTTGTGCTTCAATGCATAAAACGACGTTTTCTTACGAAAGTAAGTGGAACGACTGTGCATTTTCACCTCAAGTTTGACAACGCATAACTCGTAAATGGTGCCATCCACACGATTCTTTTCAAGAGGACATGCCATCCAGTCTCACCCACTAGAATTTGAAAATTGCAATATGTACCACAAGATAATCAGTAAGAAAAGTTTATTAGTGCATTTTTGTTAAGTAATTGATAAAGCATTTCAGTTTTTTCTGCCAGTAATATCCGCCTGTTTGAGTAAACCATCTCATGTACTCGAACTGTGCTATCTGACAAAGGCAATCTTAAAAAAAAATTGAAAGTGTTCTCTGAAACACCTTGAACTTAGGCACAATAGGTGTTATTTGGAGTAGCGATTATATTGGGTGATGCAACATTTATACTAGCGGACATTAACGTTTTCGCACTGATCACTGAGAACGTATTAGCTTACAATAAATTCATCATCAAATGTGAATAATTTACATTAGGGAATAATTCTTAATTGTGACATTGTAACCTGTTATTTCTCAATCCATGCTCGTTTCGCAGGCATTCTGTGACCACGCCGATGCAGTTTCCCGAGGTATGCCCGCATACTTGCGGCACAATGCGTTTGCGTTCTACTTCTGTTTTTTCTAGGCTGGCTTCTACATTCACGACAAGGCTCTAGTTTATCGAACGGAAACATTGTCAACCATCCAACCATAGCCCTAAGCTGCAAACTATTCTGGATAGAGCTCAAACTCCCTCAATCCGCGCAGCCTTCCTCACGCCTTTGGCATGCGTGGGGAGATTCGGAACGCGTGCGGAAGTCCGTGCGGATTCAGTGAGTTTCGGTCCTTAGCTCTGACGGTGCGGCAACCACCCCGGAAAGGCGTTCGTCCCTTGCTCGATACCTAGGTGAAGAGAAATTTTTCTTCAGCTGCACAGCTTTGTTTTCTCGGGAACCCGTTTGGGCTTCCTATGTCGCTTAGTGCTACGATCGGCCGGGTGACAGCATTCCCTTTCGTGAATCTTCGTCCACAATGCGGGATAACGCAGTACTCGTTTGTCAGTTCTGTAGTTTGTCAAGCGTCCACTCAAACTCCCACGAAGTGTGCGCGCATGCATCAGTTATCGGTTTAAATCCCACGCAAGCTATAAGTAATAACTATTAAGCATAATAACTAAAATATGAATTTGTGTATAGCACTTCTTTATACAGGTGATCATTAAGTGCTTCGTCAAAGTGCTAACGACACCGTTTTAAAACTTTAGAAATTTTAGCGGAAGAACGTTGTGCATTGGAAAGCAAGCGCTGATGGAAGGGACGAATTCGACCATAGCGCAGTTCATTTATGATGCAAATGCAAATGTGCTATATGAATGCAAAACACATTAGGCTGTCGGAGAATGATTCCGGCCATGGCGGCCGCACTTCGATCGGGGCGCAATGCGAAAACACCCGCGTACTTATATTTAGGTGCCCGTTAAGTGCCCGGTCCTGTCGTTTGTGTTCTTCTTCCTGGGTCCTGGTCTTCTGCGCCTTGCCTTTACTACTTCAAGCATGAACCAACTAGCCCAAGCAAGCGTTTTACTTAAAGAACCCCATTTGGACCAAATTCCCGGAGTCCCTCACTACGGCGTGCCTTATAATCACATAATTGTTTTCGCATGCAATACCCCATAATTTATTTAATTAATTCATTTTGTCTGAAATTTGTGCGTGATAAATTGCGATGTGGTAGAATAATAAACGCATGAACATGCGAAAAGCCCTCTCTTCTTGAGTTTTTCTATAGCTGACACTCACTGACTTTCTAGAGCTTGGAGGCAATGCGGTCTTCCGAAAATGCGATAAGACATTCTTGTCGTAATAAAATAATTTAAAGAATAAATGTGCCTGATGCGAATCGCGACGTAATGAAACATGTAAGAAATGGAAATTCACGGAACAACTAAGGTATGCTGGAGTCGGTGCTGATTCTGTGATGACGAAACTCAACACTCGCATTTGTCCCACCATGTCAACGCGTTTGCCTGTTCCATCAAAACGAGGATCGCAGTTCCAGCATTTGCGGCGTGCAGTTGTCTTCATTGTATCCGGTTGGCTCTTTCGTCAGCTACGGAACCAGAAAAACACGTGCACAAAATTGTGCAACAAACGCCAACCTGATGGCTCATATCCGATAAACAAAAAAAGAAAAAGAAAAGATACGAAACAACTTCGCGCTACTAGCACGCAGTGTTCTTTCACCTTTCCTGCTTCTTTTTAAAAACTTTTTAGTACGCGCGTTTCTCTCAGCGAGATAGCACGAGTACACTTGAACATTGTGTCGTTCTTCCTTTCTTCTTCGTTTGCCGCGTTCTTGCGCGCAGCAATCACGCCTTATTACCCCTCATAATGCAACATGCGTGTTCGGCGCATTCCTCGTGTCGGTAATAGCATCAGACGAAGTGTCACACAAAAGCCAGCGCTCCTGAACATAGTTCAAACAACTCGAGCGCAAGTCACGAAGAGTTAGAAAGAAGAAACAAAAACGAGGAAGAATGTCATCGAAAAAAAAAACGTTCCCTCCGGAAGGGATCAATGTGGCGTTATATCGGTGCATGCGACCAAGCGAAAAAAAAAATGAAAAATCGTTATTAACAGGGCGCCGCGTGAATCGTGTCCCTGAGAGTCGGGCTTCCCGCTTAGCGCCGCTCCGAAAGGAAAAGCAGAGAGCGTGAAAAAGTAATGTAATGAATCGCGGCCTTTTAATTAATTCCGAGGTGGTCAGAACGTAAAAGAAAGAGAGAGAGAGGACGTATATAAGAACATCAAACGGCGAGAAAACGTGCCGCAGGTGTTCTTTTTTTTTTCTTTTTGCACGTTTCGTTTTGTTTTCTCTATGGCTCCCGTTCACAGCGGCCAGTTCGTGACAGCTCGGTGGCCGAATGCGGGCGGTAAACATTATTACCGACACTTGGCGGTTGGCGCCGCGCGCGCTGGGCTGAAACAGACTTCGCCTTTCAAGAGGCGACCCTCCCCCTCGTCCAACATTGAAACTGTCTTTCCCTTATCTCCACTTTCGAGGCATTCGGTGCTCCTCGCTGCTATCGACAAACAAGTCACGTTCCGGGAGCTCGAATCGCGGGTGTGCAGTTCGCACCGTCGCGCACCGCGAACGCGCTGCGAAATACTTCACCGTATTAATTTGTATAGGAACTTTCCGTCTCTTTCTCGCGCCGCGAGAAAGCACGCATGTGAGGGCATTCGTGCTCATTGTGACAAACAGTGGGAAAAAGCTATTGCAGCGCATATAGGGAAAGACCAGGAAGTAATAGGTAATTGGTGACCCTCAGCGGCGCATCTGGTAGAAAGAGTCATGTGCTTATCTCATCGTTATTATTATTACTATTATATTTTTGTATCCTTCGTCCCGTTTCTCCGGGGCGTACCTCCGAAGACTTTTACCGTTCTGGTGATCCGCTGAGTAAACTGAAATCCTTCATAGCTTTTCTATCATCGGCTGCACCGACGCCAATGTTTCACGGGGAATGCTTATTAGATGGAATCTCGGTTCCCAGCGAGCTATGACCCCGTATTCTCCCCGATGATTTCTCGACCGTCTAATAAACTTCCGGGTCCCTTCGTCCGTCGGGATTTCCTCCAGTCTTCCGCGTCAGGTGCTCGGCTTCGGAAACGAAGGGGGGAGGGTGGGTGCAGGTCTCCTTGTAATGTGGAAACTATTTTTTTTCCCTAAAGTACTTGTATTTGCTGCGAGCGAATTTTCCTTTTTCACAGTTTTCTTTTAAATTTGTATATTGAAGAAGGGCGCGAGAGCTTATTGACGACAGCCACGTGGGAGCTGAAAGTTAGGCTAAATGAGCAACGGTATATTTGAATCTTTCGGAGCCGCTCAGGCAGAAAGCACGCCCTCAAAGTTTGAGTTTCATACGATGATATCAAGTTTTCGTTACCGCATTTTCTTTCGCGCTAATTGTGGTTTTAGTGTTCTTGTAGGGAAAGTTGAAATGCTGGGAGTCGGAACAGCCATGGGCAAGCCAGCAAGGATTAGAAACCGTTCTCTATTTTTCCGGTACAACTTTAACCTGATGCGCCGTAAAGAGATACTGACTTGATATTCCTTGTGCGGCCAACCCATAGAGACTTTGAAGGCTTCCACACACCCGCAGTAGGGTTTGCTCAAAAAAAAAAAGAACGATGAAGTCAAGTAGGAGTACCGACACCCTACTTTCAGTCAGCTCTGCCAGCGCCATGGGCAGCGTTATGGTTTGCACTGCTGGCGTGAGCGCTGAGCGCGCATGTATTAGCGTCCCTGGCGTGCAGTTAATTGTGTGCCCCATTCCACAACGTTGTCCATACACCGATCTGTAGCGGAACCGACAGCAAACGCGAAGTCGAATCTACGTACTCCTTTTTTTTTTATTTGGACTCAGTCAAACACTGATGCTTTTCCTTTTGTCTGAAGTCGAACAACATCGAGGTCTGCAGCGCTATAGGGATATGCTTCTCGTCACACCGGCATTCTTAGACGCCACGAGGACAAGGATAAACCTTCCTATTGCTTTCAATCTTCGGCTCACTTCAGGCCATGCACCAAACTATTTGCACATACAGCTGTCCCAAATCGCGCGGTGTATGCTTCGCTTTATCGCACCACTTGGCAGTGCTCGAGCACACCGAACCCGTCGCCTTTTACAACCTCTATGACGAGGAACGGCTGGTGCGGTGCCACGCGAAAGGCAGCCCCGGCTTTCGTAGTCCTGGACTGAGGACCTCGTCTCCTATCGGTCAAGCTGCAGAAGGCGGGATTGCTTGAAAGCCATAACCTATAACCTGTCATCTTGAGCCACATGGGAAATGTTGTTATATCAGTTTCTGTAATTTCTCCCCTCATGTAATTCTTCCTCGAAGAGTATTTAAGTCAATAAACTGAATGAAGTGAACATATGACGACAATTGTGCCCATCGCACCTCTAAGAATGAAAAATGTGAAGACGCGACAGTCACATAACCTGCACAGTAAAATTGCAAATGCGCTGCGTTCTAATTGGTGTAACTTGCTAGTGCACAAGACAAATTAAGAAAATGCGGGAACTTTCAGAAACGTCAACTGCTGGTGCGTAATTATGCGCAAATATACACAAAGCATAATTGACCTTGCTAGGCCTCCTCTTCTAGCAAAATGAAACTGTGTTGTAGCTATGCGTCTGAGCAATTCAAGGTACCTTTGTGTGAGGCATATTCACGTGCAACTTCCTGGTTGAATATGTATGAATGGCTGGAGAATAGCCATTGGGTGGGCAAAATGATCCGCAACTAAAGTACATATTTGTACATATAACTACAGGACCCGTGTGATATTATATTGAGTGGAATGACTGTTTCCTGAAAACTTTTGTGCAAGAAGCGAATTCTCAAACTGATCTGCTCCGTGTCTGTTACTCTGATCTACCCAGTCTGATTTTGGGGGCCTCCCTACAAGTTTCTATTTGTCAGTTTCTCATGGACGGGTATGTAAGGATTCAGCGCGGGAGTCTGATAAGGGTTCCTTATTGTAATTACTTGCTTTTTTAACTTTGTTCTGATATGCGCACTGTTTTCTGCTTGCTTCATCTTTTGACATGTTTCTTTGACCATGACTATTCAATTTTAGGTTTTCGATACGCACTTTAAGATCAATCAATCAATCAATCAATCAATCAATCAATCAATCAATCAATCAATCAATCAATCAATCAATCAATCAATCAATCAATCAATCAATCAATTAATAATTATTTGAAAACACGAATGAAATATAAGTAAGTAAGACTTTTTTTGCGTAGATTGTACCAAGTACATGAAATCTGGGTCAATAAGTTATAGTAAAAACATGTTCACTCCGAACATGATAAAGAATTGCGTGTTAATAAAGGTGTTTTTGCCACCAGCTGGGCCCCGGTTTGCCCAATCTCCTGTTTATGAAAACCCAATCGATGCCACTGTGCAGTGCTACGATGTTTCAGCACATCTCAGATGAGAGTGTTGACCCACGCAGGGAAGCCGTCTCCGGTGCTTACATGGAAGCGCAATGGCAACTACTTCCCCACGAAGGCGCTGACTTCAGTGGCCGGAGACGTCAAGCAGTCCAAGCTCACGCTGTCGTCCCTGCAGCGGAGCGACCTCATGGCCACCTACACATGTGTCTCCTCCAACAACGTATCCAGTCCGATGGAGGTCTCCGTCACCCTAGAACTGAACCGTGAGTTTTTAGAAACTCAATTCCTTTTCACTTGATGTGATCGCAACTGTCTTTTCTTTTGGGGGCGGAGAAGTGGGAGGAGAGACTGAAATTAAAAAGGCGCGAACATAGAATTCGAAGTGCCGCAGTCAGAATCCTGTGGCGGAAGAGAATACTGGGTACTCGGCCCTACGCCTTCGTTATAATTATAAAACTGCGTAGGTATATCTAACCATCATATCATCTAAGATAGTTAAGGACACCTAAAAATAAATAAGTACGGCCCTTCTTTTTCTTCAAATATACATAGTTTGCGCTTTGCTGCGCAAATTTATTTGGACCACAAATTATTCAGTGCAACTTTCTAAGGATGAATTTGCGCTTGTCTGCGCATATTCCTGCTACATGGCCGTGACTTAAGCTCTCAGCGTTTTTAAATACGTTATCAGAACACACATGCCGATCTAAAAAATCCGACTGCAGGGGCACAATTGTGCTATCTACTACGGTCGGGTTTGAAGATATGTGTGTGCTTGTAGGTTTCCATAAGTAATGATAAAAATATTTATATAAATAAACGTTTCCTTTCTTTCTGTTCTGTCACAGTGGCCCCGACGTCGGTGCAGATCCGCAAGAGTGAGGCTCCCATCTCGTCGGGTCTCACTGCCGAGATCCTGTGCGAGGTTTGGGGCTCGCGGCCTCCGCCCGAGATCACCTGGTGGAAGAGCAGCGAGCAGCTGAACCAGACCTTCGTGCACGTGTCGCAGGACGGGAACCTGACGACAAGCGTGGTGGCCTTCTCGCCGCAGCGCTCCGACAACGGCCAGATGCTGGTGTGCCGTGCGCAGAACCCGCGCCTCAGAAACAGCGCCCGCGAGGACCAGTGGGAGCTCAGCGTGCACTGTGAGCAACGGCAGCGCTGACGGGAGAGCGCGCAGCTGCCACTGCTCTTTCGCTGCGTGCAATGCGCGCAATGTCACGCGCTGTGTATCTTTCAGAGAGTAGGTTGCACAGCCACAGGACGGGTAGCACCGATAAGTATCCTCGTTGTCTTCGCGTGCCTAACCGAATTGCGTCGTATTTCATCCATCTTGCGATTGGAAAGGCGAAACCGGCCATCCCTGCGCAGGGCTGTCTGCGCGCACGTTTGAGGAAGCGAGAATCCGCGATGCTGCCAGTTCAAAGAATATATCATTGCGTGTTGCGTTTTTAATGTCTGAATATAAGACATGTGAGAAGACTCGTTTATTGGCGGGCTAACGATTTTGGTTATAAGAAAAGTTGTTTGGCACGGGAAAACAATTCTTCCACAGAAAATTATTTGTCGCGTGGTTTCTTTAAAACCGCACGATGTGGGTGTTGTTGCTGCTCATTGTAGACCACTTATGTCACGCGAGGGCTGCGAGAATCTTCGCACTTACTTCAGCCTATTACTTAATTTTGTCACGGACACATGGGTCACGCTTGCTTTCTAGTTAACGTGCCTAGAGATTTAGAAATAATTCTAGTAATATCACTCCCAATAGACAATTATTCTATCAGGCAATACTTCCCAGTCATAGTGTTCGCTACGCAATACGATTATAAAACCAGGAGGCTTAAGGAGGCTAGTTCAATAAATGAGGCCATGGATCGTAGTGAGATGAGACATTGTATTTTAAATAGCCCAAGAGCTGTTTGGTGCAAAAAGGCTGATGAGTGTGCGAATTCATACACCTTTAATCACTCCCGTAGAGCATAAAGTGGGCGACTGGCGTGACGTGGCTAGAACTGAGAAGGAATGCTTTGTATTAAAGGCATTTTGGCGCTATCTATGGGGCTCAAACATCGTGCGTTTGCGAAATGCATCGAGGAGCAAACTTCGCTGTAGTAGGCAAAGAAAGCAATCGCTTAAAGCATTCAGTACATGGTATAGATGGACCGAAGATAGTGCAGTAAAGCCGTGGTTACCACAAAACAAGTCGACTGAAACGGGGATCTTAGAAACTAGGTCTGTAGCATTTCGTTATAATATTCCAGACATCCAGCCTGACGCTGACCACATAAGATTTATTTCGAATGTGCTGCAACTGGAGCCTGCGCTCAGCTCCTGTTCGTAGGCGCTGTGTAACTTCACAGTTGTGCACGTGACCAAGTTCTACGGCCTTACAAAAAAAAATAGAAAGAAAAAAAAAAAGCCGGAAGGTGGGGTGGGTTGAGGAGGGCTGCGGCTTTGTTGCAGAATATTCAATTGCAAGTTTTCTCTCGCATAGCTTAGCCTGGACGTTTTACATACATCTTTCAAGAGATCGACGTGATACTCAAACGAGAAGTCATTAAAGGAAAGTATACGAGGTAAATGCTGAAGCTGTGAGAACTATCACATGACAAATATGATATTGCTTTTGTATTCGTAATCCCCAATAACGCTGAGATTAGCATTGCAAGAACATTCTACAACATCGAATCTACCTCTCTACTGCACCAAGAAATACGCCCGTTTGAAACTTGCGCCAGAACTAGTGTAAGAACAGTTCTTCTTTGAGGTCGACATGGATAAATGCCTCACAACATAGCGCAAAGATGGTGAGCAAAACACTTTACCGCATTTTTCTCCATTTTGAAATTCTGGATCAATTTCGCAGTTCATGCACGCCGTTGTGAATTTTGAACCGATCTTTGCCTTGATACTAATAACTTTGCGTAGTGTGCGATGGCCTGGGTTTTATTTATTATTTAGTAGCTGTCATTAGCCAAAAAAAGTAAATAATCAATGAATCATTGCGTTGAGAAACGAGGTTTGCATTTACCGATATTATCATGTCTTAAATTTGAAGCATGGAGGGTTAGCATATTCTTTCTTTTTTCCGTCTTTTATTTTGCTCTCGAATGCAGTTTTTTGTGATTCTAGCGGAATTTGGAGATTACTGAAAAGCTCGTTCATGCCATAAGGAATTCCACTAAACTGTACGCGTGAGCATAATGTTTATATGGTAATGGCATTTAATCAAACAACCCTCTTACCCTCTACAAAACATTAGTGCGACCAAAGCTAGAATATGCATCCACAGTATGGGATCCCTATCAAACCACACTGATAAACACACAAGAATCCACGCAGAATCGCGCAGCACGTTTCACCTTATCGAACTATTCTCGTTACGCCAGCATTACTTACATGAAAAACACACTTACTTTACCGTAAATGTTTTAGAATGTGTCTTTTCCACAGGCTGTATCGCCACAACCCACTATTAAAGGATCATCTTATTACTCGCCCTTCACACATTTCATCCCGTTTCGATCACATGTTTAACGTTGGTGTTCCATGTTTTAGAAAAAAAATGTGTCATGGTTCTTTTATTCCTAAGACCAACGCCGACTGGAACGACCTTCCTCCCTCCATCGCTGCCATTTCTGACGTTGACAACTTGAAGACTACTGTATTTTCTGCCGTTTTTTAATACCTATTATTGTATAATTATGTACTGTTTTTTTTTCACTTACCAATCCTTTCTGTAATGCCTTCGGGCCAGGAAAGTATCCGAAATAAATAAATAAATAAGTAAATAAATAAATAAATAGTTTTATTTGGACAACTACAATATACGGAAAGTTAATTCTCCACGTTTTCATCCTCATAATTCCGAAAAGATGAAACACAAGAAAGAAAATGTTGTTTGCACTTTCTTTGCCAGGAATCGATCGTGTTCAATCAAATTAATAGAAATACAAATTTAATAAAACAATTTATCCGACTCAGTAGACGTCGCGTTGCTCTTTAGGAACCCTTTTACTTCCCGAGAGAAAAACAAAAGTGGGAAGTGCTATGCACCATAAGTTATAAACCTCTAAGAAAAGCACAGCAGCCCTACTTTGACTCAGAACGGGCTGGCAAGCGCTATGCTTCCGCTCAAGTTTTCACTGAGTGTACATGCTATACCACTCCGCTGCGATACGTGAGCCGAAATTTTCGCAACCACGAAGCTGTTCGGGCCTTTTCAAAGGCATCACGGCAGAGACGTCCTGTCCAAAGCACTCCTCGTCGAAGGAATCGCCGAGAAAGGTTGTTGAAGTGCGGCAGTTTTCACTTCTTACTGCATTTATTTTTCTTTGGTCATTTACCCTAGCTACCTGGGGGGGTATCTGAGACATTTTCCAAGGCTACATTTTCAGTGCTCATTAACATATTCTCTCTTTCGCTCTTTCTCGTGAACCTTTTATTCCGTATCATGTGCGAATTCCGCGGAGTTGAACAAGTGGTTCGACTAAAGGCCAGTCGTATGTGAATAAGGAAGTAGATGCAACGTCGGGCTTAACATTTTAGGCAAGCCATATTGAGGCTAGTATATTTGTGGAAGCTTTGCTCAGCCACCAAAGAAAAAAAAAATGCCGATATAACGCGCTGGTTCAAAGCTACTTTCTATATATTTATTTATTTATTTATTTATTTATTTATTTATTTAGGTTACCCTTAAAGGCGCTCTCGTTTAGGGTGTTAGATAGGAGGTACAAACACAAATTAAATGCACGGTAATTTAAATATTATTCCAATTAAAACAAAAATCTGAAGCGAGACCTTTCTAAAGCGGTTAGTTAAATGCTACGTATCTCTTTATCGTGTGCTCCGCGTTTGACAGTGCAGCGATTACGTGCCAGGGCGGGAAGGTGCGCAGACCACGGTGATTATAATAGAAGTGATTATGACCGTGATCATGATAGTTTGCATGCTCTTTGAAACAGCGCTGGGATTTAATGGGTGATTTAATAAGGTTTTACGGCATCCATAGCAATCTAACCTTTTGCCTATCTGATCTCGATCCTAACTTTCGAGTTAAAAGCGTTTGCATTAAACTGCTCCATTACCTACACTTGCGATGACTCTGGTTCTATTAATATATTCCCAGCTTTTCTTCCACCAATACTGTGATCGTCTCTCACGTATCTCGACTGCTGACAGGTTAATCCGGCCGTCTTTTTTGAATCCAAACACTTCTTCAGGAGGACACTCCCTACGAATACCGTTCGGTCAATGCATTTGCATTACAGTACAATGGACCGAATCCATACTGGCCTTTTTATTTATTTATTTGTTTTTGCAACACACATTTGCCTCATCCTGTGGCCCATATTAGCTCCGATATTTTTTTTTCGTCAAGCAGCTAACTCGGGCCTCAGATAGCAAGACAATCGCCTTTACGTTATCATACATTTTCTCTTGTCTTGCCGTTTTTGTACATCCCCACGAGCTTTCTTTGTTTAAATCCTTTATATAGGCAATTTACCGTCTCTGTTTTCCTCACTTTCTTTTTATTATTCTCGGTTATCTATTTACACGTTCCATCACCCTCTACTTGGTTGCTAACTTTCCTGAACTCTTGCTGGAATCCCCACCAACCGAACTGCCGTCGCTGAGTGGCGATGGCGTTGCGCTCCTGAGCGCGAGGTCACGTGATCGACTCCCGGCCACAGCAGCCGCCCTTCGAAGAATGCGAAATGCAAGAAAAAAAATCTCTGTATGTGCAGATTGAATTCATCGTTTACGAACCCCAGGTGGTTAAAATTATTCCGGAACCCTACACCACCTCGCGTCTCTTGCAGCGCCGACGTTCCTTTGGGTGGCTAAAACCCCACGAAACGATCACTGCCTTTAATAACGCGTCTGCCTTTTTTTTTTCATTACGCCATTCGTGGTACCAGCCCATATTGCCATCGCACTTTCTCCGGGAAGACTAGCTTTACTGCGCGCAAGAACCCAACAAGACCGACGCGTCAAACTCCCGGAAACGAAGGCGTGGAAACCGTCGCTTTACAGCAAACGAATTACGAGCTTATGGCGTACGCTTGTTGGAGGGAGAATCTTTAGGTAGCGTTTCATGTTTCATTGTGTAATTTCGCGCCGGTATAGAGCTCGGCGCCGGTACATTTGTAGGAGAGAATACATGTGGATATACAAAAGCAGTATATTTATGTGAGTGCTCCCCTTCGTGTGAACTACTCGACAAGAGCACCAGCAGTCACGGTCAGCGAATTCTAGAAGCACTCGCAAAGAAAGCACGCGCTAGCCTTTGCGCTGCCAAACCCGCAATGGCCGTGAGCAACTTGAACGTAACGGTTCATCCACTGTAGCAAGTGGGGCGCATAACGAGAGCGCAGAGGGTCGTGCTTTCCTCGTGGGCATCGCTGCAAGTATTTGCGAGAAAGTCGGCCATACTTGTTTTCCTATTCTGAATACAGTTGCTTACTGAGAACACGAGGTACATGGATTAGTCTGTAGTGCGCCTAAGCGCCTAAGCTGCGAGAGCAGCGCGAATTGATTTAGTCCCAGTTAAAACGCACGGTGCATTGTTAGGGGAGCAATGTTAAGTGCCGGAGTACTTTTTGTTTCTGCTCAATTCGTTCTGTGCATTGCTATTTTTGAGCGTTTAGCTTGGACGTGTTTGCATTCAGAAATTGTGAGCTGTCAGATGACAGTTTTTGCTGCTTGACAAGGAGCTCTGACGGCATGTAAAATGTATCAGGCACAAAATATCGGTAACATTGATAACTAAAAAAAAAGCACTACGGTAGAAAATGCATAACAATCATATTTTTTAAATGGCTAAGTGTGGCGTTAATGTAGAGTATCAACGTTCATCTAAAGTTTAACAAACGTATTAAGGCTTCGCTGAACATTTTCTTTCTTTCATTGTGTTCGTGTACACCGACAGTTGATTGAATCGCGTTACGATCACAGATGGTCCAGAAAAATAAGTAGTGGGCGGACAGGGGAATAGAAAGAAGAAAAAGAGAGGAAAGATAAGCGGGCGATTACGAGCACGCGCGGGGACGGAGCCAAATGCTTTCGCACACGCCATGTGTATCCAAAACGCACAAAAATGCGTTCACTTTCCTTCTGGGCCTCTCTTCCTTTCTGAATATTATGAAAGGCAGTAAAATAATAAAGAAACGCGCTTCTGTCGTCTCCTTCGTTTGTTTCTGTATCCGTCCTTTGAGGTGACGCCTAATGAACTAGTAAACGTGCTGTGGGCTTCATATTGGAGGGCGCTTAATTCCCTTAAACTGACGCTCATAACATTGTCAAAAAATATTTTTAGAAATTGGGAAATGACGCGTCGAAAATGAAGCACATAATACGTGTGCAAGTTGACAGGTTCTTTAGAAAACAAGAACAACTCCGAGGGAAACAGCTTCATTAGTAATTTCTACCCAACTTTGTTCTTTCCCCGAATTTTGAGATGTTTGCGGCGGGTTGCTGTTTGCTTAGCATGAAATGCGCTACGCATTCGAGTGCTGATACAGACCCTTCTGCCTCCTCAAATAACCTTTCCATATTTACATTTCATACCGTACCCTAAAAGTATGAGCCCTCAAGCAAAAAAAATAAATAACAAAATGAGTGGTTCTGCAACATCTATGATGCCACTTCCCGCTCATAGAAGAAGTGGGATACCTTGAAGGAGCCTGATGCTTATAAACACAGCGTTATGGCCCTTGAAGAATGCGCATGTTAAAACTGTGCAGCTACAAGCCTCTGTATTACAGCTGCATTTAAGCAATGAAACACATAAACCGTGCTAACTTGAGCATGGCCTCCTGACATCAAATGATCTGTCTGTCATGGTTCCAACGTTCCAACGGTCAAAGTGTAAATTTTGAAGCACCACATCGCAACAATACAAGTGAAATTTCAAAACAACGCCAGCGTTTGCCCTATAAAGGTTTAAACACCAGTGAGGCTTTGCTCTAGAACAGAGCTGATCGTCATTTTTGAGTCTAGCAAGCAGTACCACGGCCATTTGAAGGGCCCATAATAGGAAGCACGTAGCAGCACTTAGGTCGCATGGAAAGCGACAAATTTGTTATATCCGCTTCTTCTGAGGAAGAACGACAAGTTTGCCTTATAATTGCTTTACTCAACCCACTGCGAACAAAAATATGTGAAGGAAAAGATGGTGCTAGTGATCACCGTGTCGCCTTCTGAAAGGGTCTGCGCTCGGCAAATAAACCACTTCATTGACTCATGCATGTTCTACAGACGTGTAAAAAATACATTGTTTTTGTATGAACGTGATAGAAACCCCAATTGCGGAACCCCAATTGCGGACAGCGACATAGGTGACGAAATATGCTTTTGAGTTTTAACTTCTGCTGAACGAATACTGTTAATCACGAACATCTCAAACATTAATATAGACCATTAAATTTAGATTGCTCGCATCGATTGATCAATCGGTCGATCGATCAATTTATTCAATAATTCATTCATTCATTTATTAATTCATGCATGCATGCCGCGCTGCGTTGAACGTCTCAAGGGAACACATACGGCGTCATTCATTCTGCAATCATTGGCTCCAGGATAATTTTGACCGCGGTTATTCATTTTACTTCCTTCAAAATGTATCTTCATAGCCGGTAACCAATCCACTGACGTCATGCTCAGCGGCAGGCCATCTTACCAAAGGACTCTTACTGCCACTGGGTCACCATGGTTGGTGGCTTAAAATATTTGCACAGTTAAGATGCGTTTGGAATCAATTATAAGAAGTGCAGCATTAAAGCTGCAAATACATCTTATTTGAACGTAATATGGTCTCTAGCCGTCGCACTTTCACTGTACCGTTGGGTGGTCAAGTGGAATCTCGGTGAACGTGCGATAGATCACTGTACCCGCGTAACTGCACCGTACTGCCTGCTTTGCGCGCAGACAAACCGAGGGTGCAGCTGCGTCTCGGCCACCAGATGTCGTTCGACAACATCCGCGAACGGACGGACGTCACCTTCCTGTGCGTCATCGACGCCAACCCACCGGTGGAGGAGGTCCAGTGGACGTTCAACGGTCGTGAGCTGCGGCCCGCTCCCACGGCCGCAGATATGCTTGGTGGAAAGCGGCCCATGCGCAATAACCTTGTCATTCGCAACGTCGGCACCACTCACTCGGGCAACTACTCCTGCTTGGGAGCCAACTCGGAAGGCGTCGGCACGAGCGCTGACGTCAGCATACACGTCAAACGTAGGCTGCAGTATATTATTTTCGACCTGCCAAAATTTACAAAAAGGGCAAAAAAAAAATACAATGAACTTATGAACATCGCGGAGAGTTTTGCTTCATGCAAAACAGTAGGCTCTGTATCGCGCAGGCTAAAGTTAGTTGATGCATCCTTATAGTGTAGTCGCCGGGAGATGCAACTTGAAGGCTCATTACTGATTCTGAGCTTCATGTCACTTGAGTTGCGATGCAAAACAGTAGCGGAGGTGAGAAAAGTAGTGTCCTTTTTCTGTCAAGTGCTTCATTGCTAAACAACTCGTTCCCTTCTCTCTCTGTGCGTGCTTTTTTTCAAATCTTTTTGTCACCCTTACCACCTTCTTCGTTATAGTGTAGCAAACTGCGTATTCTTCCGGCTTGCCTTCCCGACTTTGGCATCTCATTCTCTCGAGATCGTCATTTCATTTCGTTGACCACTAAAAACACTTTAGTGTTTTTCGTAGTCGATTCAATCGGTTATTCGTCTGAGTGAATCGTGTCGGCACATTTGTGTATATAATACGCATTTGAGAACGTAGGCAAACATGCGAGAATTGTGACACACAAGACTAGCTCGGAGCTACAAAAATCTTCGAGTTGTCCAGTAATTATTCTTCGCAATGCCATTTGCTAGCCTGCTGGTTCGCACAGACGGTAAAGCCAACACCCCAGGAATGTGTTGGTCCAGGGTTAGATCACTTGACGAATACGAACCGTTGTTCAACCGCAAAGCTCTTTTTCTTTGGGGGGGGGGGGGGGGTGACCAGCATTTTGTATCTTTAGCAGCTCCGTACTGTTCTCGGTGAATGTCAATTTTTTTCCATTCGAAAGGTTCGTATCCAAAGTGGTTATGCATTTTGGTTCGAGCTCTTTTTCACGTTCTTCTGCAAACGGTAGGCAGTCGCTAAGTGACGGAAAGCCTCTCTCCTTGTTCTCTCCGCCCCACCACGTGACACGCAAACTGACGCCGTGCTCGCAGACTCCCCCGTGTGCCGTTCCCACCAGCGGGTGGTGTACACGGCGGCACGGGCCGAGGAGGTCGACGTGTCCTGCGAGGTGGAGGCCCATCCGGCGGCTGTCACTTTCCTCTGGCTCTTCAACTCCAGCCTGCAGAGCCACCAGCTCGACTCGGTCCACTGGAACGGCACCCAGAGCACGGCTCGCTACGCGGCGCATTCCACCGACGATTACGGCACGCTCCTGTGCTGGGCCCGCAACGAGGTGGGACGCCAGGAGCAGCCGTGCGTCTTCCTCGTCGTGCCTCAGGGTGAGTGGGCGGAGCTGCCGTCCGAGCGTCGGCGCGACGTCGTCGGACTCGCGCCGTTGCAATAACGCAAGGTCCGCGCTCGGCTCGCTTGACTCTCTGTCTGGCTTTTCGCCGTTGCCCTGAATTCCCTCCCGATCGCCGTATGCCCAGAGTGGGCGGCATGCCGCAGCTGTTTCGGAAAGACGCAGAAATGCTGATTTATATGGTATGTCTTGCCTATTGATGTTGGCAATGCGCTCTTTCTCATATAAGCGAGCAGGCAGATAGCGTGTGGGGCCTGTAGCGTCAGCTGGTACGTGTGTACGGTCGGCTACAAAACACTGCGGGACGCGGGTTTCGGGATGAATATGAAATTCTACTCGATTCAGAAATAACGCTTCTAATTTACTAGGCTGCTGTGCTGGTCGCGAGAAATACAACAAATTGAACTTTGACGCCGAGGATACGTGCTCTGGCTTTTCTGGAAAATTGGATATATATATATATATATATATATATATATATATATATATATATATATTTATTTATTTATTTATTTATATAGGATTTAATTGTGCCACAAATCACACACATTATTTGTTCGCATTAAACGTTTAGTTATATTCAGTAAGGTTCCTTAAGTTACATGTGATGTATGTGGCAGGAACCTACCCAGACATCAATGTTGTATCGATAAGCAAATTTGGTGCTTACTTCGTTTAAGAGAGGGGGCGTAGCGGGGGTGACATCTTAACGTATATATCGACATTTTAATCTCCAAAAACATCATCCAGACACCTGTCAGCGCACGTCTTCCTCTAGGAATAAGAAGTTCTGCCTAGTTCCTATGGCTTGCTCTACTTTAGAATCAAAAGGCCATTCTGCATCAACCCTGGTTGGAAGGCCTAAATTTCCGGTTGTAGATTAGTGGACAGCGCTACGACGCGCTTAAGCTTTCAAAACCAAAAAAATGACATTGTTAGGCCTCTCAGTTTTCGATTTTGCTACCACCTATCGAAGATCCCTGTATACATTTTAAGTTATTCATTTCCAAGCCGCTTATGCGCATGTGTCTGCGATACGGGCGCTCTGTATTTTCTAGACCTGTCCTTCCTTAATTTTTTTTTCCGCGTGCTGTCACAACTATTACGCAACAATGGCATTCACAACGAATGTCCCCGATTTAAAGTTTCCGGCTTATACAGACGCTTCGAGGCAGGACTGCAATTTATGACTCCGAAGCTATGATATATCGCAACTGCTCGGCCACGCAACCTTTTTAAGAATTCTTAGCATGCCCCGTTCGAGACTTTGAACTCTCGGAATCTTTACCGCCGTCCGAATGTCTTGGGGAAAAAAAATCAATACTGCGTTGTTGCAACGGCAGGCAGCACGGTCACAACCTATCAATACTCGAGTCACTTATCCAATTCTGCCCTTTCTTTCCCATATCGCATCGCGTATCGTATCGATTCCTTGAATTCGCCTGACAAAAGGGTGCTCGCTGCTTAGCTTGTATAAATGTGGGAGCGCCAGTGAAATATGACCGGCTGACGGGATGAAATATCGCCAGAACGAGACAAAAAAGGAGTTAAGTCCACTCTTTCTGTGAGCAACATTTATCGTGCTAGCAGATGGCTACGTGGTGAATCGCGGCCCGCTGCCGTATGGCAGAAAGAATAGGGTTACGAAAGCATCCCTGGTTTTCGAAGAGGAAGAAAAGGAAGATGATGTTACGGTGCATGGCGCTAAGGTTCGCGCAGGCAAGTCATGTCCGTTCAGTACCACCACCTTTTCTTTTTCTTTTTTGATCGAATGAGTTTGGCGGCATTTGTGACGTCATTTTTTTTATTATTTCTTGGAAGTATCCTAACACTGCGCACGTTTTTCATTTACCATGTGGGACTGGAGTAAATAAAATTTTCAGAAGATATTCCCGTCCTGTGCCGCAACGAGGCGCATGGCACGCTCCCCCATGAAGCAATGGCTTGGGATGCATCGGCTGTCATTTTTATGTTATCCTAGACGGAGTACCACGGCAATGAGTAACACATTATGATCTCTTGAGTGACCTTTCAATGCAGTTATCCCTTACTCGAAAGAATTCGCATGCATTATACTCATTCTCACTGTCCTGATTATTATGTTTATTAAAATGATACGAGTATTGTGCCATTCTTACGTCGTTTCTCGGCGACTAATCACGATGCCTGAGAATTTTTGTTTGGGTAAGGTTAGGACCAAGGGCACTTATGTCTGTCCTTAACATCGCCTCGAGACTGTCACAGGCAGAACGGTGCGCGCTGCTAATGCGCGTTTGCTGCGTACGAGCTGTGAATATATCATTAACTTCGTTTCCTGCGGCGCCTTCTTCTGAGCCTCTCTCCAATGGCGAGGGTGAGACGCTCCAGCAAAATACTGTAACTACCCATTTATTTTGGGCTGTGCAATACTGACAGAAGCTAGACTGCCTCATCATCGCAAGGGACAGCCGATGCGGCATTGTTATCTGAAGGCTTCATACTGTCATATGTTAAATTGAAGGAGCTCAGATATTCTGCAGAACTTGACTCATCTTCCGCGAGCTACCATCATGCTCATCAGCCGCAGCATATTGTCGTTTTTCAATAAAGAATTTAATAAGAATTTATTACTAAAGGTTTATTAGTGTTACAGGTACCTAATTTACAAAAGCAGATACCATAATTCAGGACTGCAGCAGAGCCTGCTGTATGCAGAATGATTATTGAAGTTAACAGAAAGCAAAATCCCCAGAACAACAAAGAAATAAACCTAAATAAAAAGCCGACAATACCGTACAACCCTATCAATTATGAAGGTCTCTTGGCTCTCGCTTTGAACATAAAGTGCACGAAGAACGTATGAAGAAAGTCAAGTAACGGTGCATCGATAGATGAGATGAAGAAATGAAGGTTGTTAGCCGTTCAAAGGCACTTCGTCACTTCCATTATAGTCACTGTCATTATGATTCGCCAGTTACTTCTTCACTTCCATATGGACTGGCGCATTATAGCCTGCACGGCTGCCGCACCATAAAAATCCCAAAGCATCATCATCATCATCACTTTCATAAGCTTGTAGCCTAGAAACGTAAGAACACGAGCGAGCAATACTTTCCTGGCTGCTTATATTTGCGCTGATGGGAAATCTTTCACAGCTGGCGTACTTTGGTGGCCCTGACTTAAGCAATCTCGAAGTGATGGTGACGTTTCCTGGTGTCCTCTAAAGAATGTACTGACGACCGATGGAGTCGTCGTTTAGCTATTGTGAAAAACCAGAGCGCAGTAGGCGATTAAGTGGCAAAGGTCCCACAAGACATAAAGGAACTTCTTTTATTGCGAAGCAATACTACTTTAGGTCGCACTTCAGCCCGTTCCGTGGCGAGGCGGTGGTAGGCACCATTGACCTTTAGCGTGACCTCGCTGCGTGACGTCACACCAGCTGTGTAAAAACGGGGCCCCATCTCACGCCGTCGCGAGGCGAGGCGGTAGCCACCAACGGCGGCCTAACTCCCGCTCCTCTCATCCTCGCGTGTCGCGACATCAGCAGCGGCCTCCTCGCAGCCGCCGACGTTCGGCGGGTGTCGAGCATCGAGAACGTCGTCATGCGCTACTTGGACCTCTCGTCCTTCAGCTCGATGCGGGCGTTCGCCAACGGCGTGCTCAAGTCCGAGATGCACCTGGACGTGCTGGTGCTGTGATGATTCACTGTAAGCCGTAACACTAGCATAACCCAAGACTACCACCAGCCATACTACCAGCTGATCCGAGAATAACACACTATTGCTTCGCAATCACCAGGCTTAACCAAGCTAAGCCACGGCCGTTTTTTTTTTTCTTAGTCCAGCGAGATGTTTTTGTTTCGTGAATGAGCGATGTGTCTCTTATTGTCACTTTGCATGTGGTAGACCCATGAGCTGTGATCAATTTAATTTGGACGGAAGAAATTTCGGCAATAACAAATGATTTCTTTATTAGGAACAGATGACAAAGTTATATGGGGCGAAAACTGCGCAAACCAGAAGAGCCTTGTTTGAAGCGATATCATTGTTGGGAGTTACGAATGGAAGATTTAGCAGGTCTTCGTGGATGCATACCGTGTCAAATGATACGCTTGAAAATAAGTTGACCAAAGCTATGTAAATAATTGTTTGGCTTTTGTTAAGAGCTGGCGTTAGCTTAGTGCAAGTACTTCCATGCAGCTCATGCATTTATTGTGATGTTAAACTGAATAATCACGTTTTATCATCGTCATCATCATTATTTTTTTCTATGTTCATTGCAAGACGAACGCTTCTTCCTGCTAATATTGTAGCGGGAGTCCAGCGCCTTGAACGAGTTCCAAGTGGTACATGAGACACCCAAATCTCAGCCGTTCTAAAAACCAAGTATCCCACTGACCCGCTGCTACTCTAGCCTTCTGTTTGCCCTTCTCTTCCTCTTCTTTCAGTTGCGGCGTTCTTCGTTGCATTTACAATATTAGCTGCTCAATCTCAACTAGAGTATATCTGTTAGCGGAATTTTCTGCTTAAGGCTCTTATCACCATCTTTCTGACTCTCAAGATTAGGTGCACACCATTTATTTCTCTTTGCACTGCTCGATGCGCTGTATGTTGCTCCTTCTGTACCTATTTTGCTATCTGATAAGATTGAACCGCCGTTTAAAATCAGTGCTTGCAGGAAGCAGTGATTGTGTGTGAGGTCTGTCGCGAACATTCGTGCATAACGTTAAAAAAAATTTCGCCAACTTGTAATAAAACCAACGCGATTACCTTCAAAATGTTTCCCAACACAATATGCTAGTTTCCCGTCTTCTCCCATTGATGGAAGCTCCTTTCGAAGTTCAATTCTGTTATGGGCTTCAGCGGCAATGTCGCTTCCTTTCGGATTGTCGTCACGTCCCCGAAATACGACCTCCGGAGAAGCAGTTTGCATTTGGCCTGCAACGCAAATTGTAGGGGGCTAAATGCGGTGACTACGAACGGTGTTCTTGCGTGTAGAAAGCTCGTGCACTGTCTCTACAGGCGTTCAAGCCCCCCTATTTGGACAAATTTGGTCGCACGAGGCGCACGCAATCCGTTGAACTCTTCACGACCTCCACGTAGGAAGCGGCACCGACAGTTTCACTTTGTGGTCCAGCCCCCCCCCCCCCCCCCATTTTACGAAAGTATCAAAAAGAAAAGAACAACATGATCAACACGACAAATTTTTTGCTTTCAAGGACCACGCTTTTTTTTTGTCATTGGCTCGTTTTTCTTTTTACCCTCCTTGCCTTGTGACTAGAGCTTGATGTCGTATTCCTAAACCGAAGTTTCGTCGCCGGTGACGAACTTTTTGCAAGAATTCTTTGCTGTCTCCTGAAGCTTTCCAATGAATGCAACTTTCTTTTCGTCTCGACTCTTCCTCAGGAGTAAGTATAGTGCCGGCGCCATCTTGAAAAGAAACCGTTTTAATTTTCAAATTTTCTGTAAGCATCAGGCGAACGAATGAGTTTCCCGAGACCTGCCGTTCGTGATATTATAGCATCACTGATTCGGTGGCCACTGAGTCTAAGCAAATGCACGCGATCGATGTTTCCATATTCGCACGACGTGGAGGGGCGTCCTCATTTTGCATCTTCAAAGTTTTGCGGTCTTCTCGGAAACGGTGGACCCACTCCAACACAGTTCGTTCCTTCAGAAAATCGTTTCCGTGGGCCTTCTGCATTATTTAATGAATTTCTGTACCTTTATTGCCCAATTTATTAAGAAATTTATTATTGTTGCTTTGTTCCGTTTGTTCGTCTAACACCATTTCGACAATTGCTAAAAGCAGGTTGCAAATCGAGTGCATGCACTAAATTCAGCCTTGTCATACAGAAATCCGGATCGTACTACAGGTCGACCGGATTCTATGAAATGATAAAAGCAAGAGAAAGCGACGTCGCTAAACCCACTCAGACTTTGTTGCTGACTCACTGCCTCTAGTTTTGGGACAGACATCGTACTTTTCTTTTCAAGGGTCAGTGAGCTGCCTGTCACCGTGATCAATTTTTTCAACATTTTTCTCAACATTTTTTCCAGTAGGTTAATTTGCTCCCGATGGTCGAGGTCTTCTGGTAAAATATATTTAAAGAAACAAAAATGGTTGGGAGTGAGCTTAGTGTTAGCTTTCGGCCGCGTATCTTGTTTATGAAACTGTACGGGTGTCATGATATAATATGACCATTTATGACCATTTTCACAATGACCTAATATGATCGTTTTCACAATGCAGGGACCAGAATCCAGCTATCCGACGAGACTCTGCTCACGATGCTGATATCGGCAGTCACGGTTCTGTTCCTGCTGCCGCTATGCATCATAATTGCGCTTCGACTGCGTAACAAGCGAAATGACGAGGAAGGTAAGCGTGGCTGGAATTTGCCTGTTTTCCTCACTGATGTCGACCGGTCTTCACCATATCAGGTATTGCGTAAGGCTCCTACCATTGCTTACTTCTTCGACTTGGTAGAAGTGCAGGAAAAAGAAGAAGAAATGAAAAGTCCTTCTACTGCTCAAAAGAAAAGGGGTTACATGCAAAATGGCAGGAAGTAGCCAAACAACTGAATGAAACGAGAATGTATGCGCAGCATAATGCATTCTTCTTGTACATTTATGTGCAACTTACGTGATAAATGGGCTTGAAGAACGTTGGTAGCTATGGATTGAAAAATAAAGCACCTGGAGTCGGCGTTAGCAAGCAATGGTGGCTCCATGGACTGTGGCAACAAATTTATTTGCGGTTAACTTTATCTGCGGAGGGTTTATAATTTAGCAGAAGTTTTATTCAATATTATTCACGAAATCACTGCACGATTGTCAACAAAAGGATGCATGGCAAATGCAGCACTGAATCCGTTCAGAGAAACGAGCCAGAGTGCAGGTATGAGCAGTATGCTCTCACGGGCCGCTTACTCGAGCGGCAAAAAAGTGAACCTTCTGGACTGGCCATGACCGAAAATTTTTCTCTCTGCATCTTGGAGTGGAAGCAAAAACAAAGCGACCAATACCGTGGTATAAGCATAGAGTGGTTGTATCTAGCTCAGATCTGTTCGGCTGCGACAGCAGTGCTCAGGTGAAAGGTGGCGTTGCAAACTGCGATGTATACCTGCCTGACAAAGCAGCACCGTAATGCTACCTACGTAGCTGATCGAGACGGACTATACGCAGTAAAATTGGATGCATGTCTTAAGTAGCGCTCAGGCAATTGAGGCATGAGAAGCTCCGGTGGATGCTAAATCTCCTACACTGTACGGCGCTAAATCTAGACAAAGTGAGGGCCTCGACGCATTCCCTTGAAAACGTCCACCAAGATCACCGCAGTAAACAAGGTTAGTTGCGGTGCGGGTTCGCCACTGAGGCGATGCTGTGCAAGATGAGAGGTAAGACCGCTCTGCTTTTCCGGTCATGTTGATCTCACCTTGCGGTTCTTGTGCTTTTTGCTCAGTAGGTGCGTTTGCCACGTACTTGAGCACGGTTGAATTTGGCTGACGCTTTATTACTCGTGAACAAATTCTATTTTCATGAGATTTGGCATAAGAATATACGAATACTTTTCACCTGTGATCTTTCATTTTGTTTGGCTTTATTTCTGACGTTTTCTTATATTACGGCTTTCTCTTTAGCAAAGACTTCTCTGTATTTACGTTCTATTACTTCTTGGACGCTGTAACGTAAGTCTTTCCAAACTTTTCTATTCCATTTCTGCAATCAGTCTACCATGATTCTCAAACATTTTTCGGGCCACTCTCACTGCACTTGTCTGTCACGTGACGTCAGGAATACTACGAAAACATGTAATTTATATTATGCGAACAGAGTAATTATGCATGATTAGACGGAATAAAATAGAAATAATGATTTCTGATTCTACACCTCTTTCTTCATCAGTCTGCCGCTATCGGGCAAAAGTTTTCGTGCTGCGCCCACTTCGTCTGTCTGTCACGCGATGTCACAAAACCGCGATTGCTCACCCCGTCGAATTGACGTGCGCGCATTAAAGAGCATTTATTATGCCGAAGAAAACTGATTTTTTTTTTTCGGAATCGCCAGATAATGCCCGGAAAGGAATAGAAGATGGATGCCCGCCGATAACTCTGGTACTGGCTACTTGGAGCTCAAGAGGATCAGGATTTACTTGCATAAAATATATATGTTCGCGTGGCAGCATAATGTTGTCGAGCCCTTTCGTCACGTACGCCACCTCACTCTGCCAACTTTTCTTCACCGAGTACGTCTTTCAGCGGCACTTTTACTCTTCCGCTGCAAGTCGCTGCAATTTTGGACCAGCCACCGCAAGCGAAGGAAGCGGAAACGGGTCGATCGCAGGCTCCACCGCCTCCCGGATGATTATGAAAGCGGATTTTGGTGGCACAAGGACCAAGTATTTCCAAAGAGCACCAAGCACCGCACTCCTCGTCCGGTTGTCTACTTTGACTGAGCTAGCCCGCCCCCACCGAAATCCTCTCCCCTTCTGCGTGATCTTCGCCTCTCGTCAGCCACATAGATGAGCAAAAAAAAAAAACCTCTCAAGGTAGACCGTGCGATTCGCTTTAAAAGAAAAAAAGAAATGACCTCCTGTAAACGAGCATGGCGTTTCATTAGCATGTGAAAACAACGCTGTGGGTCATCGTATGTTGCTTGCGTCGGTGGTTACGTAAATTTAATGTCAGATGTTTGGAATAACAGCAGATTTGAATATCTTTATTTATTTATTTATTTATTTATTTATTTATTTCTTTATTTAACAGTACCTTACAGGCTTCAAATTTGAGTAAGGGGAGCAGTAAATAAAGGATATATAATGTATATGACATGCATAAAACAATAGCACTTAAGATAACGCGTTCGTAACTGCAGCCGAGGTAGAAAAGAATTATTTGTTGACGAGTCACTTGTAAAAAAAATAATATAAGAATAAGGAAATAATTACACCGAGTATTTTCAATCTGGACGAGTAATTAACAAGACCAGAGTGTTACGCAGCGTTAAAGATGAAAAAACAATAACGGTACTAATGCGAGTTAGCGA
This sequence comes from Dermacentor andersoni, assembly GCF_023375885.2. Classification (NCBI taxonomy): domain Eukaryota; kingdom Metazoa; phylum Arthropoda; class Arachnida; order Ixodida; family Ixodidae; genus Dermacentor; species Dermacentor andersoni. The sequence goes on along the minus strand of NC_092815.1, from coordinate 167,410,084 downwards.
CGTAGCGTTAAAAATAGCGACAATACGGCACTAACGCGGCGATAAGGTGCAAAACGTATGCCAAGAAACAAAGCATGGTGCGACAGCGTAAAACCTCACATTTCATTAGTCATACAGTCAGTCAGGGCGTCACGGAAGGAATAGTAGTTGGCCAAGCATGCGATGCTACCCGGGGGAGAATTGCAAAACCTAACGGCACGAGGAAAAGCAGAGTAACAAAATGCATGTGTAAATCCGCAAATGTGGGCATAGCTGAAATGATTATGAAGCCTGTGGGACGTGGGGTTGGGTCGTTTCACGCATTCTGGTACTCGAGTGGAGCGGCTTAATTTGTGAAACAGGGTTAAAAGGGCAATGTCTCCGCGAGTGTCGAAGAATTGTAATGAAAGTACTTTTTATATGTTTTACACTGAACTGATAGCTGTAATCGTTTAAGATGAAGCGGCTTGACCTGTCCGTCCTAGCATTTCAATTAAGTATTTATGGTGAGGGGACCAAATGGGGGACGCTTACTCGAGCTGGAGACAAGAGTAATATACGCTAGCTTGCCAATATTAGAAGGGACATTTTTTTATGTTGTCTCGCAAGTATCCTAACGATTGGAAGGTGATAGCAGCAATGAACATGGCGTGTTTTGACCAAGAAAGAGTCCATGCGAATAGAACTCCTAGATATTTATATTGTGTAAGCATTTTCAACAGTGTAATTATTAATGTGGTATGGATACGATGAAGTTGTAGGCTTCCGGGTAAACGCCATTATTTTGCATGTTGAAGTATTTAAGGTCATTATCCCTTTATTGGAAGAGCTGATAATTTGTTCAAGGTCTCGCTTTTGAACTTTCTTGGGCTCTCACCTTTTGCTTAGGCGATAAATTGCGCAGTCGTGGGCGAATTTTTCAATGCTGGAGGACAGATTGTTTGACAGGTCGTTAATAAAGACTACAAAAGGCAAGAGACAGAGGACGCTACCCTGTGGTGCGCCAGAAGAAACCTCTGTTGCGGAGGAAGAGTAGTTATTTGCAATAGTAAACTGCTGACGATTAGACAGAAAGTTACAGAGCCATGACAAGGTCAGACAGTCCAATCTGAGTTCGTACTTTTGCAGGTACTAAAAGAAATCGCACCACCAGAATTCAAGACTTTACTGAACTAAACTGCCAAGCTCTTGTAAATGGGTGTGGATGAAAATAAGATAGCCTGAATGATTGGCCCAATTTAGTTGCTTAACCCCCTACGAAGGTGACTGTTAACACACTCACACTGTTGCAGGTGGTACATATCCACCAAACCAAGGAACACGAGTCTCCACGTATGCAATCCCTGGCCGCGTTTCGGTGTAGAGGCGTGTCGTTTCAACCTCGTCCTGAAAGTGAAAAAAATGATGTAAACCCTTTCCCTAATACAGCGTCAACACAGTACAGCAATGACGCACACAAAATTAGCACCACATTCGCTGGCTAAAATATGATCGTTTACCCGGGAAACCCTTATTATATATGCACACGCGGATGTTGAACGCGCGCACCACGAAATTCCCAGCATCTCGTCGAGTGCATATATCTCCCGTGTGCCAGGAGTGACATTTTCCTATCTGTAATAGTGTTAAGTAACCTTGGCTCACGCATTTATCTTAATTCCGCTTTATAGAAAACGCTTGCATAATCTCTCAGGACCTCGTATCGTGGGTCTATGCGAAAAAGTGTCGTTATTTGCGTGTGTCCTTGCACTGTCGTGTTTGGTCGCCCAGTATTACGCAAATGAATATTTACAAACTGGCTGAATTAGACGTACTTCTATGCAAATTCCGCTAAGCCGGGGGTTCCATGGAAAATTTAACTTGCATTGTGCAGCTTTCACCTGCAAACAACGCACTGAATTGTGTTTGTTTTTTTCTCGTGAGAGTTCGTTTACACGTGTCGAAGTGATTGAAACGCAAAAAAAAAAGCACGGACAAAGAAAAGGACCGGACACCATCGTGCCTGTGATGTCCTGTCCTCTTCTTTGTCCGTGTATCGTTGCGTTACCATAGCTTCGAGAAACTGAAGTATGCAGAGATTACAAGCAAAAATATACCGTTTACGAGTAGAGACATACTATGAATAAGCACCAAAGCAAAATACGCGCTCCAAGTGCCACGCTCAAATACCAGTCACGGCAATTACTGGCTCGTGCGTTCCACATTTCCTTGGCACAGGAAGGCTCTGTGAACCTTTACATAGTATTGGTACGATGTGAAAAGAATCACGCAATCAGTAATTCTGATCATTTGCAGCTGAGATATGCAATGAAAGCCGGTATATCATTCTTTATTTGCGGATGAGCGTCTAATGCATCACAAGTTAGTGAATGTTTTCGTTACACGGTCGATCATCTGTAGCAGTGTTAATATATCAATACCAATTAAGTTATCTCTTCGCGAGTGGACCACACAGTATATTGTACGCTCTGGAGCAGCGTGTTGTAGGGATTTCGTTCATAATAACTCTATGTTATCGTCAGCTTGCCTTCGCTAATCATATGCTTGCAATGATGATTGGCGAGCGCCTTACAAACCACCGTAGACAGCGAAGTGGGTTTTAATACGAGCCCCTGCAACACCCACAGTAGTGTTGCTCCACAAAAGCATCGCAATACTTTTCGATTTCACGGACACGTGTGCTCATAGAAACTCGGTGGATTGGCCGAAATTTAAATGAAAGCATCCCTAGTGCCAGCGAAGACGCATACCGCGCTTAGTGTTTCCCAATATAGCTGCAAGACACATGAAGCTTGCGCGCGCTTCGGCCATCTCTTATGCCCTCGAGGTCCACGTGTTTGTCCCATCCTGCGTCTTATTGTTTGTGCTGCAGTTGTTTCCCCAGGTTAGTCCCGAGGCGCACCAGAAACGTGCATGTCTCACGTTCAGTTGAGCCATAGATGCATGCGTATAGCCATGCTGTGTGAGCGAACTTGCTTCCTGAATGAAGGAAGAAGGAACGGAGGGTCAGAAAGCAAAAAGACATATGTGCACGATGATAATAGAGCCAATGGGTCGTGTTCCGACAGAAAGAAGCTGACTGGCTCATTGTCGAGGAACAAGCCGCACTTCCGGCCCATTGTGGGTATCTCATTGCCATGTTTTATTCCGTTCTGTATCTTTTCCTACTGTCGCCTCACTGTTTTACCTCCCAGCTTCCCGTCGTGGCCTGGTTATTCCTTTCTTATAAGACACTGTTTGTCGAGTGTCACTACGAGTGCCTATATTAAGATGACTGGCCCTAACGTAGCCTATATTTCTAGTTCAAATGCACGCGCGGTCAGATGAGACTAATTGTCGTTGTTCTGGTGAAGAATATTATAAAGGTCAATGTATGTTATAGGATATTGATTGCGCACATAGTTATGCATAGTTATAGCAAGGTGGGTTTTCTCTATGTCTGGTCGACAGCTATTCTTTCGTTTTCTTTCGCGATTGTTTAGATCCTTGATAGATACCTAAAGGGTATTGCTATTTATAGATACTCCGGCACGTCCATCGGCACAGTGGTGCCGCATCAAGTAGTGGAGCTGCTCCTTGATCCCGGTGTCCTCCAACGTTTTGGATCTTCCTGGAGTGAGTGAGTGACTGAAATAACTTTATTAGGTCCAGGGAAGACGCAGGGGAGACCCCGCCCGGCTAGTTCCACGTAGGGACCACCAAGCCGAGCTTTACGGCCCGATGGCGGGCACTCTGGACGGCCAGGGAGCTCCATTTAGGTCCCGTTTGCCCCGCACCTCCACCATTTGTGAGATGGAGGCTGACAGAACGCTTTATTTTGAAACCGAATGAGCAACCGAAGGACATGAAAATTAAGTTGAAAGGCGATGGTAAGTATCGTGTATGTGGGAAAATAATGAAGTCCACAGTTGGCGCTCCCAAGATAAAGTTCTTTTTTTACCTTGTTATACATCATTAGGTACGCAATACCTGCCATGGTGGCTTAGCGTCTATGGTGCTGCGCTGCTAAGCATGAGGTCATGGGATCGAACCCCGGCCGCAGCCGACGCATTTCGATCAGGGTCAATTGTAAAAACGCCAGTGTGCTGTGCACGGCGGCACGTTAAAGTTCCCCTGGTTGTCAAAATACTGCGGAGTCCCCCACTATGGCGTGACTCATAGTGAAATCGTCGTTTTGGCACATAAAACCCCATAATTAATCTATTCATAAAGTTTGCAGAGCGTCGGCTTTCAAGGGTGTGGCCATTATTATACTTTTCTTCCATTATATTTGTCCAGTTTACATATACCAGACCAGCGGTTAAAAATAGACAAAAGAAGATGCGTAGTGAAGAAAACAATACTCGGAAATTATAAAAAAACAAGCTTTGATGCATTTTTCATTGCTGCTGATGCATCTGTCACAAACCTCCAAGTTGGAAAAAATAAACCATGTGTATCTTCGATTGGTCCTATCAGAATTGCAGGGCCGTCTTCAAAGGTCCCATAAAATAGCGACCTTCTTTTGCTATCTCTTAAAATTTCTCTTTTCTTTTTTAATTTCGCGCTTAGCGCTGCATTCTTTTATCGCATAT